>NC_084822.1:37777850-38037701 GCF_958449725.1 Rosa rugosa
ATCTTTGTTTGCAGATGTAGGAGATATTTTTTCAGAGAATAACTATATCAAATTGTGCAAGAAGCTCAGAAAATTTTCAGATATGGGGGAATTGTGAGGCAATTCATTGAAACCAACCAGACAAGAAAATTAAGATACATAGATGAGAAATTGACAACTAAAGAAACCACACCCGTGACAGAATCTCAAAATAACCAGCTATATGTACCCAGGCAACATATAAAATATATTAACAAATATCACATCTCCCCATTTTACACTTAAACAGATTCTAGCTATAACTATAATCTTCCTTTGTATATATTCTCTTTTCCACTTTTATTCTTTTTTTTGTTTTCTCTTCTTAACATCCAGAAATTACATAATCAAACATTTTAGCCTTTCTTTCTCTATGGGATATTGTAAACTTCCACAATTCTTGTCATCACCTTTACCTGTGTGGCAAGGCACTTCATGTAATGAGCAGTTTCTTCCAACAAGCTGCAAGTATGCATGACCTGACCGCCCGGAACAAGCCTCCGAAGCTTATCTACTTGACCCAAACCACCAACCTCGACCCGGTTCTTGCTATTATTCCCTTTCTGCAGATCACATATTCTTTTCTTCATGGACAACTGACGAGTACTGCTGCCAATATTTCTCGTCGCCGCGTAGCCTCTACGTGTCTGATTTCGGATCTTCCAAAGCAACGCCCGACTCCAAGCTCTTCTATTCCCTACAGAAGAAGCCATGGATCCATAAGCAGCAGCTTTGATTAGACGATGGCGTTTCCGGATCTCTCTTGATGATCTGGGTTGCTGACGATGCTTATTTATTCTCGACAGGGCTCTCAGCAATCCTTTGGTGAACCTAGATTTGAGGGAATTAGGGTTTGGAGATAACAATAAGCTCCTAGAATTCATGGAAACCGAAAAGAGAAGATAAAAAATTAGGGTTTTGGGGGGAGACAAATGAACAAGATAAAGATTTTGTTTCTGACACAAAATTGGGGTCCAGCTTGCTCTCACAACACAACGCAACCAAGAAAAAGAGGAAGATAATTTAGCTCTGAAACTCTGACACACTTGTCTCTCAAATCTTATATACCCAAAGAAACAGGAGAGATCTAGAGAGAGATGTGATTAGGCAATTTAAGGAAGGAAGAGGGGAAATGAGAAAGAGAAGAGAATATTGGAAATGGGAGGTGTAAATAAGGAGGAGACTTTTAATAACTAAATATTATTATTAATATTAGATTAGGGACTAGCTAGAGCTACAGAAACTCAGAAAGAGATGTGATAGGAGGATTGAATAATGGGTTTGATCTTTCATTTTCAACATGGAGTTTTTGGATGTGAAAAGGAGGCTTCGTGGGGCAACAAAGGACCAACTACCATATGAGCGCACATGGTTCCATTTACCCACTTGGACCTTTCATTTTATTCTTTTAATTCTTCATTTTGTTGTCTTATACATCTTGATTTGATTCTTTCTCACTAGCTAGAGCTAACGTGCTTTTTATTTTTTATTTAGGGTTCTTGACTTAAAGCATCAAAATATATCAAAATCATCCCACTTATCACAGCAACAAATTTTTGTTCCCACTAACCTAATGTAAAGGGAAAAGACACTTTTAGGTTCAACTTAATTATCAAATTATGTTGATGCCACTAACAACCTCTCTCTCTCTCTCTCTCTCCCTCCTCAGTGCAGATCGCTGGCGTCGAACTCTCTCTCCTCGTCGCCACCTGTGTTTTTGCTTGCTGTGATTTTCTCTCGGTGCAGATCACCGGCACCAGACTCTCTCTCCTCGTCGCCGCCTGTGTTTTTGCTTGCTGTGATTTTCTCTCAATGCAAATCGCCGGCGCCGGACTCTCTCTCCTCGTCACCGCCTCATTTTTGCTCTCTGTGATTTACTCTCAGTGCAGATCGCCAACGCCGGATTCCGTGCCACGTGCTCTCTCTCTCCTCCCTCGGCTCCATCGTCTTTTTCGTCGTTATGGGTGGCTCCGCTGAAGCCGGTGATGGCCGCAAAGCCGCACGCTAGGTGGGGGAAGGATGAGGTGAATTTGTCTCGCTTCTGTCGATTCTATCTCCATTTTGGTTTTTTTTTTTTTTTTGGCTTGCTTTGTTTTTGAAATGGTTCAATGGCTCCTTGCTTTGCTTCGATTATGCAGGCGTCGTTTGACGTTTGATTGATTAATTCATGATAAAGCTCACCACTTGAATTGCTGTACTAAAATTGCTGCAGGCGGTCAATGCAACAAAAAAAAAACAAAAAAAATTGCTGCAAGCGATGAACCATGTTCTGTCGGAGAAGGTGGAAGAAATTTATGAGCTCATGGTTTGTTTACACATGTCGAGTTTCTCCTAAGCCTCGTGAATCCAATGAGGTGGCTCTCAAACTACAATGCTTACTTTTATGTGCTAACTAGCTTTATACATATTGTGGATTGAATGAATACAAAGGTGTATGCTTGGGGTTTAACACGCTCGAACTTTTTTGAGCCACTTTCTTTTATTTTATTTTTTGGTAAAATGAGGGCAGAAGGCCTAGAAGGAAAGAAAAAAGAAAGAAAAAAAGTTTTATTGGGGGGCAATAGAGGTCTATTGGGGGCAATAAACATTTCCAACAACCTATGAGATCTCTGACGACCTCTTTGGGGCTCTCCGGCGAGGTTTTCAGAGAAGTCGATCTGGTGGGTGGTGGCCGGCCTCTCCGGCCTCATATGAGATC
Source organism: Rosa rugosa (assembly GCF_958449725.1). Lineage (NCBI taxonomy): Eukaryota > Viridiplantae > Streptophyta > Magnoliopsida > Rosales > Rosaceae > Rosa > Rosa rugosa. Next base: position 37,780,567 of record NC_084822.1, read on the forward strand.
TCCGACAACTTCTTTGGGGACTTCCAGCGAGATTTCATAAACCTCTATTGCCCCCCAATAATAGAGATTTATTGGGGGCAATAAACCTTTCCAACAACCTATGAGATCTTTGACGACCTCTTTGGGTACCTTCGGCGAGATTTTCAGAGAAGTCTGGTGAGTGGTGGCGTGTGATCGAATTCTGAAGGCCAGTCGTTGGCCAGAATCCGGTGACCAGATTCCAACGATCGTTGGCCGGAATTCGGCGACTGGTGACCAGAATCCAGCTGCCAGTGATCGGACTCTGGCGAAGTCTCCTATGGCCTCTCTCTCTCTCTCTCTATGTAATAAAGGGGTGAGAGTAAAATAGTCTAAAAAAAAATAATTAGGTATTAGGGAAGACCTTATTAGAGTCTTTACGGGTAAAGGGGAATTAAAAAAACTTAATAGGGTAAGTGGGATAAATGACCCTAGAATTAGGGTAAATGGACAAAACCCCTTTTATTTATATACATATATCATTCTCTTTGTATTTATATACGAATTTAACTCCTTTTGGTGTCTCTAAGACAATGATATCGTAGATCATGGTGATGGAATGATGGTGGTGACTAGTGATGGAAGTGTATGGATGATGACAATTAATGGCCGACGGTCGACATGTGTGGTGACCCTAGAGGGAGGTCCCACAGCGCTGCGACTCCGAGCCAATGAGAAACCGACATGTCACGAATGACATCCCGACAACTCATCAACCCGAAATCGCAAGGCCTTTTGGGTTTAGATTGTTGGTTCACAAAACACTTTCTTGGACAAAAGTCACAAAACATTCTAGCAACCGAACAATATATTTTCAAAAACGGAATTTTAAAGTGGGCTAAAAGATTTGGGCTTATAATCGGAGCCCAATTTGGATAATAACAAATCACCAAGTAAATACGAGTATGAGAGACACGCCCCAGGGTTACGGGTCTCCCGAAATTTTGTAGATAAGTGAGTAGAAAACCAATAGTTAAATAAAAAGTAAATAAATAAGTTACTTCAAAATCCGGTAAGGACCAAAACCTTCTTTTGATAAAGCTAAAGAGAAATGCAAGCCGGGCCATGTGCCTCCCCTGTACGCTTCCCGACCACGTGCTCAAACCTGCACACTATTGTAGGGGTGAGCTTTCGTCCTCGCATGCCCAGTTGATAAGAGCATTTTAATGCGATGTTTTAATAGTTATTTCCCCATATTTTGCTTAGTTATTTCCTTTACTTAATCATTTTTAATTTAGTTTCTATTTTCTAGGTACATCGAATAAATGGAGAAGAAATGAGCTTAAAGGCAGAAGGGATGCAGAAATGAGCTGAAATTAAGAAATTGAGTTTTCCTGGTCCGACTAGGAATCCCAGTCAACGCAGGAATCCTGATGAGGCTTGGAAACCTAAAGGCATTAGGAGACCACATGGCTTGAAGATGACGTGAGAGATATTATGGGAGATTAAATCTGATTTTTGCATGAGAAATGATGGAGATAATGTGAAAATCAAGGAGATTACGTTGAGAATATCAAGGGAGAGTTTCATGGGATTGTGCAAAAAGAAAATGCTCAAAATAAGTCCAGATTCGTTCCTTAATTCCCTCAAGATATGTTGGCTGAAATTAGAGAATAAAATATGCAATTTTAATGTGAAAATCAAGAGAAAATCAAGGGAAGGATGTTAAGGATAAAGCCATTGAGAGATTTAAGGGAGAAAAGGTCCAAAATGAGTCCAGATACATTGTCTAGGTTCGTGCCTAGATATTTGGCCGAAAATTGTGAATAAAATCAGATTAAATCATGGGAAATTTGGCAACAATATATTAGGGATTGATTTTGGAGCTTTTTGATTGGTTGGATGACATAACAGAACTGACGTGGCGCTACATGATTGGTCGAAGCTGTGTGGTGCAACCAGAAAATTCTTTGGAAATTAAATCCACGAAGCCTTGCCTTCCCCTATATATAGCCTCCTCTCTAGACGTTTTAGACACAACAACACCACAACACACCTCTCTCCCTCATAAAATAAACATTAGAAAAATTCTCTCCATTCTCTAGTCTTCAGAAGCTCTGCGTCTCAACCAAGGAGGAGAAGAAGTCATGCAATACATCAAGATCCTATCCGCCATCCACCCTTGTGTCGCCCCTAGAAGATTGATTTCTTTCAAGGATCTTCAAGTTCTTCGTCTCAAGGCTTGTCATCCATATTTCATGGTGTATTTCAAACTTTCTTTTCTTTTCCTTTGTTTGATTTCGTAGAGTTATAAATTCTAGTTAACATGACGTTAAGGGCAAAGTTTGAAGCTCATTTTTATGTTTTGTAATAAAGTTGTGATTTCTATATGTGGATTTATATGTTGCTTATGTGAGATTGCTTGATTGATTTTGGATTATAGAAAACTTTTATATGTATGTGTTCTTTGGTGGCCAACTTAGGATATATGCATGTAATTGGAGCTAGATTTAAGTAGTGAAGGCTTTGGACAAAAGTCGAAATCAATTAAGGAGGATTACAAATAGATGAACTTTCTCATACTAGGTTGTGCACTTTGGTTGACATCCTTTCTTTGTTCTTCATGCATTGAATGTGTTCTTGAGTAGCTAGCTTTCTAGACTATGATTGCATGTTCAATAGGATTAATTTAGGTGCTTTCACTTAGATTAATTATTCAAGGAAAGTAAAATATGGGAAATCGTTTGCTTATTAACGTTTCACATAGTCAACTTCTTTCTCATGACATATAAAATCAACTATATGAATTGTAATTGGATTTCTTGCATATGGATGTGGTTTTGATCTTTGTTCCTTGCGTTCCACCCTTGTATATATGTTTTTACATTTTCTTTATTTTATTTATTAATTTTATATTCCTAAGACCCCCTTATTTGTGTTTACTTGTATATATTTCTTTTCTTTGTTTTATTTTTTGTAAATAATACTTTTTACTTTTACTAATTAATTCATTGTTTTTGCAATTACAGGTGTACCCTCAATCCCCGGTTAGAACGATCCTTACTTATTCTATACTGACAACTACATTTTGCAGGGTTAAATTGCGCGCTTACTTTTAGCGTATCAATTTTTGACGCCGTTGCCGGGGATTGAAAAATCACTTGTTTTTGTTTATAATTGCTGTATATAAATTGTTTGAAACTTAGTTTAAATTAACTAGGTTGTTTTTTATGTTGTTGAATATGAGTTTTAATTGTAAGTTGTAAATTGAACGGAATAGGTGAAGTCTCTTTTGTTAATATTGGTTAAACCCCTTATTGGTAACTAGTTCAGGTCCCTTAAGGTTGAGGGCGGCCTTTATTAACACTTGTTGAACTGTCTTTACACTTATGACCTTTTTCATCTTAGTAAGTATAGCCTATGTGGAATGGTGTCTAGGAAGGGGACAACGTTCATGACGGGTTTTTGAATCCAGAAGTGCTTCCAAATGGGCCTAAACCACTATGTGGGAGTAGCTCATGCCAAATTGGATTTTGTCTCTCGTGTTCGCCCTCCCCTACCTGGCCATTTCAGTAAGGTTGCCCAAAGGATGTGGAATGGAATTTGTGTCTAGGCGACTATACTTGGGCCGCATGTCCACTTGATTTACCGCTTGGAATTAGATTCGATATCAATAATATTTATAACAAAATAAAATGTTGTAATACACTAAGGTAAAATTAACACTTGTAAAAATATTTTTCACGTTTTTTTGTATTTTTTTATTTTTTATACTCACTTGTTTACTTAACTTGTGTCTTCTGTACAATGTACTTGTTAATTACACTTGTGTTTTGTAATTCATAGTTACTTGTTTTTTTATTTTGTATTTCTTTGTTAATTTTAGTCACTAACTTTATTTAATGGAGGTACCGTCTGGCTGAAAGACGTTAAACTCAAGCGCTGCTTGGGAGGCAACCCAATTCAGAAGCAGCTGTGAAGGAGTCTACAAATACAGATTTGCTTTCTCTTTCCCTATTTCTTTTTATTTTTCAATTTTTCTCTTTTGTTTTTATTTTAGGAATTTCTTTTTTCATAAATGCGTTCTATCGATGCTTATTTGTTTCATTGCATGCTTATAATTGATTACATTGAGGACAATGCAATATTTAAGTGTGGGGGAAGGGATTGATATTTTTGTCTTTTATTTTGAGTCATATATATTGAAAAATACAAAAAAAAAATTAAAAATGTCAAAAAAATGGAAAAATGTCAAAAAAAAAAAAAATTGTTTTTGTTTTTGGTTTTTGAGTCTTAAGATGCCCTTTCAACTGTCTAGGATGATTCTATATCTCTGAAATTATGGCTAAAAGAGGATCACAATATTGAGATGATTTTAAAATGATATTCTTTGGCTAATTGAGAAATATGAAAAATGTGTGCCTGAGTAGTGGATATGGATCTCGTGACCTTGGTACAGAATAAGAGCATGTTAGGACGAGTTTTGATTCATAAAAGCCCATGTGAGATATTTGAGCCCATGTCCCTTTTTCTTGGAGTGATAAATGAAAAATATACTCTTATTTTCTTGGCGATGATTTGATGATCTCATTATTCTTTCGTTTGATTGATCGCTTGCCATAGATTAAGTTTAATGGACTAGAGAATGCTAGAATTCGCTCTTGTGCTTGTTGAGACGTTTTGTCAATACATGGCCCTGATTCTGGAAAGGATAGAGGCACCCTAGAAACTACCACCATTGCCAAATAAGCCTGTGTCCCTATTCCCTTAGATAAACCTCTTTGAGCCTACATTAAGCCTTTTCTTTCATCACCCTTAAAATCCGTAGTCCTGAACCTTAGTATAGTCACAACTTTACCCTTTGTTCTAAAAACTTGGTAGAGCTATCTTTTGAAGACTTACTACATGGATTTGGCGCAAGAATGAAGATTGAGAAGAGGTGAAAGTTCAAGTGTGGGGGTAGACTTGTCCATACAAAAAAAAATATGTGAAAGCCGTGAAAAATGAAAAACAAAAAAGAAAAAAAAATGTTTATGGATTGTAGTCCCCCATACTTGGTGGATTTGGAGTTTGCTTTGAATTGAAGGCCCACTACAGAAAAATTTGGTCTTTGTCCAATTCACGAGAGTTCAAGGGAAGTTTAGAATGAAATTTGGGCCCAACATGAAGACATTAGGCCCTCTTATTTTTCCGCTATGGGGTTATGACGTTCTGTATGCCTTGGTGGATTTCTAGAAGTCTCTCTACATCTACATGAGCTCTGCTAGGTTTTTAGGACACTTTGTTAAAATTCCTTATCTTTCATTTCTTAAAACCTTGACCCTTGGCCCCATTACAACCCTTAATAAGACCTTTTTGATCCTTAAGATGGGACAGCCTTTGATATGTGGAGATGAGTTATAAGAGTTGAACCTATGGCTTGGGTCCATTCGTGCAAGTAGTTGATATCTTTCATGAGATCTTTTGAAAAAAATTATATTCACAAAGTGCTTTTCGTTTAGTATATATGTGAGCTATTTGATTGCCTCAAAATATTTTCTCTCACATATAATTGAGTGATTATAAGCTTTTAAGCATTGCCATAAATCTGAGAGAATAAAGAGTGGATATACCTTGTGAGGATATGAATCATACTTGTCTGAAACATGCTGAGCTCCACTCTATCACCATTGTTACAACCAAGTCCTACTTGTGTATGTGTGGATTATGTGTTTTAATTAACTCTCGAATGTCTAAATATTGATTCTTGGTTGAGTGCTAATCTTGATGCTATGGAAGTAAGAGATTTCTGAGAAAAATAGTTGGAAGGCTTAGTAGTTTTTGAGTTAAGTGTCCTTGAGTCTTTTACATTTTCTATACTTAGTGTATTTCATGAGTCCTTGAGTCTTTGTTTTTAATTTCTTTGTTTTTATTTTGCTAAGGGACTAGCAAAAGCTAAGTATGGGGGAATTTGATAAGAGCATTTTAATGCGATGTTTTAATAGTTATTTCCCCATATTTTGCTTAGTTATTTCCTTTACTTAATCATTTTTAATTTAGTTTCTATTTTCTAGGTACATCGAATAAATGGAGAAGAAATGAGCTTAAAGGCAGAAGGGATGCAGAAATGAGCTGAAATTAAGAAATTGAGTTTTCCTGGTCCGACTAGGAATCCCAGTCAACGCAGGAATCCTGATGAGGCTTGGAAACCTAAAGGCATTAGGAGACCACATGGCTTGAAGATGACGTGAGAGATATTATGGGAGATTAAATCTGATTTTTGCATGAGAAATGATGGAGATAATGTGAAAATCAAGGAGAGAATCAAGGAGATTATGTTGAGAATATCAAGGGAGAGTTTCATGGGATTGTGCAAAAAGAAAATGCTCAAAACAAGTCCAGATTCGTTCCTTAATTCCCTCAAGATATGTTGGCTGAAATTAGAGAATAAAATATGCAATTTTAATGTGAAAATCAAGAGAAAATCAAGGGGAGGATGTTAAGGATAAAGCCATTGAGAGATTTAAGGGAGAAAAGGTCCAAAATGAGTCCAGATACATTGTCTAGGTTCATGCCTAGATATTTGGCCGAAAATTGTGAATAAAATCAGATTAAATCATGGGAAATTTGGCAACAATATATTAGGGATTGATTTTGGAGCTTTTTGATTGGTTGGATGACATAACAGAACTGACGTGGCGCTACGTGATTGGTCGAAGCTGTGTGGTGCAACCAGAAAATTCTTTGGAAATTAAATTCATGAAGCCTTGCCTTCCCCTATATATAGCCTCCTCTCTAGACGTTTTAGACACAACAACACCACAACACACCTCTCTCCCTCATAAAATAAACATTAGAAAAATTCTCTCCATTCTCTAGTCTTCAGAAGCTCTGCGTCTCAACCAAGGAGGAGAAGAAGTCATGCAATACATCAAGATCCTATCCGCCATCCACCCTTGTGTCGTCCCTAGAAGATTGATTTATTTCAAGGATCTTCAAGTTCTTCGTCTCAAGGCTTGTCATCCATCTTTCATGGTGTATTTCAAACTTTCTTTTCTTTTCCTTTGTTTGATTTCGTAGAGTTATAAATTCTAGTTAACATGACGTTAAGGGCAAAGTTTGAAGCTCATTTTTATGTTTTGTAATAAAGTTGTGATTTCTATATGTGGATTTATATGTTGCTTATGTGAGATTGCTTGATTGATTTTGGATTATAGAAAACTTTTATATGTATGTGTTCGTTGGTGGCCAACTTAGGATATATGCATGTAATTGGAGCTAGATTTAAGTAGTGAAGGCTTTGGACAAAAGTCGAAATCAATTAAGGAGGATTGCAAATAGATGAACTTTCTCATACTAGGTTGTGCACTTTGGTTGACATCCTTTCTTTGTTCTTCATGCATTGAATGTGTTCTTGAGTAGCTAGCTTTCTAGACTATGATTGCATGTTCAATAGGATTAATTTAGGTGCTTTCACTTAGATTAATTATTCAAGGAAAGTAAAATATGAGAAATCGTTTGCTTATTAACGTTTCACATAGTCAACTTCTTTCTCCTGACATAGAAAATCAATTATATGAATTGTAATTGGATTTCTTGCATATGGATGTGGTTTTGATATTTGTTCCTTGCGTTCCAGCCTTGTATATATGTTTTTACATTTTCTTTATTTTATTTATTAATTTTATATTCCTAAGACCCCCTTATTTGTGTTTACTTGTATATATTTCTTTTCTTTGTTTGATTTTTTGTAAATAATACTTTTTACTTTTACTAATTAATTCATTGTTTTTGCAATTACAAGTGTACCCTCAATCCCCGGTTAGAACGATCTCTACTTATTCTATACTGACAACTACATTTTGCAGGGTTAAATTGCGCGCTTACTTTTAGCGTATCACCAGTAGGGGCCGACCCAACCATGCTAGGTTAGAAAATAATAGTAATAATAATCGAAAATATTTACTACATAATATTGTGCACGTTTATCGAAAACACTTTTAAAATAGGCAACCATAAACATTTATTTCTTTTAATAAGCATATGCAGTATGCTTCACACAATTTGGACCTGCCGGCTAAAATAAAATAAATCGGGGACCGACCTGGTTCGTCATCCTTCGAGAACCGGCCAACTACTCTGTAGTACTTCCGACTACAAGTAGCGAAAGTGTCCATTTCCTGGCCCTGAGTCTCCTATGACTGGTCACTGTCTGTACTCACTCTTCCTCGACAAACATAGGAGCACAGCCCCCTCCGGAGGTTCACGGTTATCGACACCGTGGGATCCCTAGGAATCTACGCATCTAGGTCCCATTCACTTTCAGGTCACAAGTACAAACATACAATGGGTACAGTATCTCAACATGCAAGTCTAGCCTCAGTTTTCGCAATAAACAATTATCAGTTATGGAAACACGGATATCACGAGGCATCGACTAATGAACAACCAAAAACGTACTTGCAGGCAACATATTATGATACTAGAGCATTCCACATATAGAAAAGCCTCTAACAAGGAAGGGACAACTCACCCTACCTGGAATTGGAGTGCTCGCCCAAACTTAGCTTCGTTTCCGACTTTGGATACTTCGTCCAATTCCATGTGCACACGCTCGAGTCCTTTAACAAAAAGTTTATCCGATAAGTAACTAATTCATAACTCATTTGCTCAATTTCTCTGAGTCACCAATTTATTTTAAATCGATACTTAATGGTAACCATTCCCGAACAATTCACTTAACAGAGTAAGCTCATTCGGGAGATGGTGATCACAGTTCTTTCCATATTAAAATTTTGGTCAACCAATTTGACCTCAATTTATTTAGCTTCTAAACCTTAAGCAATTAAATAATAATTACCATTCCTGAATGATTTCGCCTTTCAAACTCCTTTCGGGATATGGTGATTATACTTAGGGCTAAATATTATTTACTACCCTGTGGTTTAGGTCCAAAATCAATTCAGTCCCTGGACTTCTAATTTCATCAAAAACACCCTTGCACTTTTAATTTTGATCTAATCGGTCCAATTCGTTAATATTCTGCTATGGGTTCAACTTATAGTTTGATTATTTGATGAAAAACTTTTTATTTGATAGATTTCTAATAGTGAGACTCACTCCTAAATTGACTATGCATGCTACCTCAACACCACATCATAAAACATAGGCCATATATGAGCCACGTCAACAGGTTAAATGACTCAATTATCGGAAGACTAACAGATTGGACCTATTAGATCAAAATTGAAACTGCAGGGGTGTTTTTGATAAAATTAGAAATTCAGGGACTGAATTGATTTTGGACCTAAACCACAAGGTAGTAACCAGTATTTAGCCCTAATTATACTTATTTTCTTAAGGACTAAATACTGTTTAGTCCTTGAGCTTTTGACCATAAAACACTTCAGTCTCTGACCTTCTAATTTCACACGTTTAGTCCCTGTACTTCAAAATTTCAGACCAATAGGTCCTTGCCGTCTAAAAGTCGCGGCGAAATGTCTATTATGCCCTCAGTTCTTTTTTTTTAAATAAATTTATTCCTTTCTCTCTTTTTTAATTTATTCTTTTTAATTTATTTTATTTTATTCTTTTTTTTTCAAACAGAAAGAAAGAAAGGAAAAAAAAACAGAAAAAAAAAAAACAGAAAGAAAGAAAGGGAAAAAAAAAATCCTTTTCCAAAAAAAAATAATAATTAATTAATTAAAAAAAAGAACTGAGGGCATGATAGACATTTTGTTGCGACTTTTAGATAGCAAGGACCTATTGGTTTGAAATTTTGAAGTACAGGGAGTAAACATGTGAAATTAGAAGGTCAGGGACTGAAGTGTTTTATGGTCAAAAGCTCAAGGACTAAACAGTACGTATTTAGTCCTTTTCTTAATGTATTCCAAGTCAACCGGTTTAACCCTTTTTACTCAATCGTTAAATAATAGCAAATAAATAGTAATTACCATTCCCGAATGATCACATTCTTAGGATAACTTCGGGATATGGCGACACTAGAATACTCCGATTTTTAACCTTATTTCATGAACGTTAATCCAATATCCTAATTTAGCTCAATCAAATAAAATCCACCACTTTTCATAATCAATTTCTCAAACAATTGTGGTTACTTAACCCCTTTGACCTCATTCAACACATCGAGTTTTAATTCTCAATTACCACCAAATTAAGCCCATCAGCAAAAGGACATTTCCAAAACCAAATAAATCATCTTAATTGAGAAAATAAACTCTATCCATACATTCAATCAATTTCATCTCAAGTAATCCACAAGGCCACAACTTCACCATGTACCAATATTTCACAGCAGAACAGATTTCCAAGTACCAAGACCCTTACCCTTGTTCTTTTCCAAATTAGAAGCCGAATCGTGGAAGCTGCACTTCACCACCATCAACCCATTCAGACCTCTAGCAGAAAACAATACAATCAACATTCAATACTCGACCAATTTCGCAACCAAGACAGAGTTCGGGAATCCTTACCAATTTCCAATACTAGTTGGGCTGAACCAACAGTTTCTCCCTCCTCCAAAATCTCCAAAACACTGATTCCATAATCCTTACAGATTTCAAATTAAGAAATCGAGTTAGGGGCTCCAATATAGATCAAAGCAGAAGTCTTAACTAAGAAGGAGGGATAAAAATCCAGCTTACCAGAAGAAGAGGATAAGCTGGTGGCGCTCACGGCGGCGTCCACGGTGGCGATGGCTCTGGTCGGAATCGGAGGTCGGGATTCGGGGGTTTTGGCGTTTGACAAGACGTTGATCCTATTTCTGGAGGTGGTGTCGCTCAGGCGAGGCCGGAGAACGGTGAATCGATCTCAACAGAAGAAGAAATTCCTGCGGCGCTCGTGCAGCCTTGTCCGGCTTCGGTGGGTGGCGGAACTTCTTGGTATTTCTCCTCGTTGCTTGCTGAGTCAGGCGACGACGACGTTGTGGCGAGGTGATGGTCAGAAATCGACGGAGGAGGAAGGGCAGTGGTGTCGGGGTTTTTGGTAGTCGCGTGAAGAGGTTGAAGACGATGCATGGCGGTGCTGGGCTCGGGTTTAGGTTGGATTTGGATTGTGGTTAGACTGGTGGTAGTAGTGACGAGAGGTGATGGCCGGAATTTGATGTAGGTTGGGAGGCAGCAGCTTTGGTGGTCGCGGGTGGAGGCCGGAGGTAGTGTATGTCGACGGTGAGGCTCTGGTTTGGTTGGTTTTGGGTGCTGGATCACTTGGTGGTGGCGGTTTTGCGAGGTGGTGGCCGGAGATGAGGTTTTCCGGCGTTGTCAGTGGGAGGACGAGAGAGAGAGGTCGTGGAGAGAGAGAGAGAGAGGATGCGGCCGAGAGGGAAAGACGAAGAGAATGGGATTTTAGGATTTCCAAGTTTCTATTTATACCCATGTCCGTGAAATACCCATTTTGCACTTGCGACAAATTACGGAACTCTCCTAGCTTACTGCTTTCGGTTTTGGGCTCGTAACATTTCTTTTACTCATTTTTCATCGAAAACTTCCTAAATTACTTCTCGATTTCGTCCTAGGCCCAAAACTCGATTTCGTAAAAATTAAAAATCCAAAACTTCGTTACAACTCAATTTATCGTCTTCGAAACTTCAACGAACGGTCGCCTCACTAGACCTTTGTAGCCTTCTAGGCCCTAATGAAAGAATTTCGGCCCAAACCTTAAATCATAAGGCCCAATAGGTGGTCTCGACACCAAAAAAATCTCCGAAATCGATTTCTTCACTTAAATTACCTTGCAAAAAATCTTATTGGTGAGAAATTACTTTCAAAAAATTAAACAAAATTTTCGGGGGCTCACAACATGAAATGGTACGTATATGTACGTGTGTATGATATCTAAATGTTTATTCATGAATTCAAGAATTTTTCTTTGTAAGATAGACAAAAAAATATAATAATAAGCTATCTGTTTATGACTCATTGATACATTCTATTACAATCTTACCTCTATGATAAAAAATATAAATTACGAACTAAATCATTGAACTGGCTGGTAATTGTTGTAGCACTAACCTTATTTGGTTCGCATAATGTAATCATCGAGAAATGAAAGTTGTTCATTTCTTGTGTTTGGGATGCAAAAGAAAAGGAAATACTTTCCTGAAGCAAAGAAAAATAAGGGGGAATGGTTCATTCCATACTCCAAATGAATCACTTCTCCCCTTCTTTCTTTGCATTTATTACTCACAACACATTAGTTTAGGGAAAATTTTGCAAACAGTACAGTACCAACTAAAGGTCACTAATAATTTCTATACATAAAGTTTCAAAATAAGAATTTTGGTACACGAAATCTAAAATCCAACCCACTATCTAGACACGACGTCATTAACACCGTTTATTCTTTTGTCATTACTCATTTGTCAGAGGGTAATTTAGTACTTTTACCTTTCTCTCTGACTTTGACTCACTCTTTCTCTCCTCCATGGTCGTGACCAGAATTACGTACGTTTGTTATTTTATGTTCTCTCACTCTCTCCGATTTGCAGACTAACCCAGCAGGCAAGGACAATTTTTGTTGGAAGTTTCCATTTTTTTGATGTGTAATTTGATGGAAGAAGATCTGGGAGGTGGGGTTCTGTTTTTTCCTATTGTTCATCAAAATTGCATCACTGTAGTTGCCAAAGATTTCATCTTTTTAGCTGGATCTTCGGCAAAGATTTAATCAGGGCGTTGTTGCGGCCCTGATTGATCCGGGAAAGAAACCCTCTTTCTTCCATTTTAGGATTAATCCAACCTAATTTAGTCCTAGCAAGCGTATTCGATGCCGGGGTTTCCAATGAAAACTTGCAATCCCAATACCCAACATCCCTTCTCCGTCCCACCATCAAATTCCTCCTACCTCCATGATCGGACCTTTCAGGTTAATTTGACCGGCGATTTAGTTATGAAGCTCAAGGACAGCGTCGACGAGAAGCTTAAGGAGTTTATGGGGATTAGGATTAGAGGGAGTTGTCAGCGCTCATAGAACTTGAAACCGGAAGGGTCGCTCCGAATTTGGATCTTTTTTATGGATCTGAGCTTCAATTGGATTGGGATTGGGAGAATTAATGGTTGTTGATTGACTTGATTCAGCAGATGTGAAAAGCTATGGATTGATGGTAATGGTTGGAATTGCAGAGGTGATCGGGATTGAGAGGAGGGAAGAGAGATGGGTGCCCATAGTGAGAGAGAGGGAGGGAGAGAGAGAGAGAGAGAGAGAGAGAGAGAGAGAGAGAGAGAGAGAGAGAGAGAGAGAGAGAGAGAGAGAGAGAGAGAGAGAGAGAGAGAGAGAGAGAGAGAGAGAGAGAGAGAGAGAGAGAGAGAGAGAACGCCGGGTGCCCAAGGAGAAAGCCGGGTGCTCAAAGTAAAAAATCTTAAGAGACCATATTACCCCTCAAATTAACGGTGTTAATGACGTCGTGTCTAGATCGTGAGTCGGGTTTTAGATTTCCAAAATTTTTATTTTGAAACTTTATGTATAGAAATTATTAGTGGCCTTTAGTTGGTGTACTGTTTGTAAAATTTTCCCCATTATTTTATTACATAAATTACAAACTTAATTTTTAACAACTTTCCGGATAACTTTCCTTATGTTACCAAATAGCGGAATGAAAAATTCTTCAGAAATTTCATTTCCCTTCCCATGGGAAAGACAAAGGAACTACTTTCCTTTCAGCGAACCAAACGAGGCCTAAAGATATAATCACCTTGTCGCCACTACATATGTGCGTAGTGACAAGATTATGATTCTTCTTGGCGCGTCGAAGTCATTAAGTAGGTTGCGGGCATACTTGTCTAGGCATCACATGTCGTTGCCTCACTAACCCCCTTAGAAGTTTGGCATAATGGAAGTGACCTCCTTTGCTCTCCATCATGCTTTTAAAACAAGTTTTGCTTCACATAAAATTGCTTGACCTTAAAAAAAAAAAAAAAAAAAGGTAAGAGCTTCTCTCTTCTCTATCCTTGGAGTCCTCCCTTCAGCGGTGGTCATCTCTCCCTCTTGCCTCATAGATTGAGGGCAGCACGAGATTAGGATCCGGCATGTGGCTGGTGCAGCGGGATTGATTTGGCTGTACTGTTGTGCTCGATCTAAAGTTTAGGTGAGGTTGGTCTTGGAGGTTTTTAGGACTTTCCTAATACGCTTGCAATTTAAAAAGTTTTTATTGTTGTGATTTCTTGGGCAGAAGTCGTGTTATTCCCATAGGGATTAAGGAGTCTATCTGCTAGCTTTTAGATCCTCCAAGTGGCTAACCAAATGAAGGTGGAAAATCAAAGAATAAGTCAGATTCTTTGGCGGGGGATTATGTGAATCTTGAGAGAATCATTGCAAAAAAACAACATATTTTGATCGAGTTCAGTTATTTACATATTTTTCAGTTCTAGTATATGTAATAGAACTACATAGTATTACTAATGATGGCTCTTTCTATCACATCTAGTGAAGAACTGAAGAACGGATAATTATGTATAATTTTGTTTGGCTCTGTCCTAGTTTGGCAAGCAAACAGTCTCTTTTATGATGTGCGAACGTTCCAACACCGTGCGGTGTAGTCGCCGGGGCGTCCCTAGACCTGACATCTTCTCAAACGCTATGGACGAAGAGAGCACCAACCTCGTCACAAAGTTCTTTTCTATGCCTTACGGATAGGACTTCTGCCTTACAGATAAGGAGTTGAGGTGTGATCTCTTGCGTCATCGAATCGATACTCAACGTTGTAGGTTGAGCAGAACAATTACCGGGAAGTAGGAGAAAACACAGGTTTGCTAAAGTGTGATTTTAGCTTCACTGGGTTGCTATGGCGTGACCCTAGCTTGTAGTTTGAGCACAGCAATCACTGGGAAGTAGGAGAAAGCACAGGTTTGCTAAAGCGTGACTTTAGCTTCGCTAAGTTGCTAGGGCATGACCCTGGCTTCGCTGGTTTCAACTAGGTCGAAGATTTGCTCCGAAGAGACTTTGGATAATCTGAGAGATTAGTTGATTGAGGAGTTGTGTGTTGTTTACCCTTGAAACCTGGTATATATACCTAGGGTTTTGGCAGTTCCTTGCCATAAAAGGATTATTGATTGAAGATTCCTAATTGATCTTTGCTACTCGAATCCTATAAAGGCTCGTTTTCCTTATAGACTCTGGAATGGGCGAAGCTGTTACCCAAAACCAAGTAGACTTATTTTTGGGCCGCAGGTATCGGTCTGCTACGCTCAATCCTATAAAGGATATTGCCAAAAATAGTTTTGGGCTTAAACAAATTTAGTTAAATTTAAATATTATTTTTGGACATTCCTTAACTATGGTAGCTAAATTAAAAGCTATTGATTTTCCTTATTCTCCTGCAAATATGTTGATTGTAGTGTAGGGAAATAAGGGTCTCCCGCAGAGGATTAAGTTAAACTAAATGCTTCAACAAACTAAAAACCTAACAAAAAAAACTCAGAAAAATACGAATATTTACAAGGATCTACTAGACACACAAGGCATCTAGCACACAAAATTTGGAAATTTTTGAAGCTGATTTACTATATTAAATAAATATGAAAAAAACAGAGATTAGAAGGTAACACGAACTGAAACAGATTTTAGAATGGTTAATATCGAGATGATGAAACTAGCTAGGAAGGAAGTATCCACCCCTAACAATCACACACAACACACTTTATCCAATTTACTACCAATTACTTTGTTGAAGATGCTCAGGTTGGCTCGGTACGCTTGAACATAACCTATTACCCTTTACCCTTTCTTACTTTGTACGCTAGGAAGGAAGTGCTCTACACCTAGACTATTCCCAAGCAATGCAACCTAAAGGTACGTTTATTAGATTAAACATGCAGAGATTATTAAGTTTGAAAAGAGTTTGAGCAAGTACTAGGCATCGCAAATAACTTAGCGCCCCGCTAAACCTAGGATTGTTTTTACTTGCTAGTGAAACTACCAATTACTTCTCTACATAATTTGAGGAATCCAACTATTGATCCAGGCATCAAACAATCAAAGTATTAGAACCATAGCATGCATACTAAGTAGGCCTTCAAAGCACACAAACATAGAATTCATCATTGAGAAACACAGTAAACAAAACCTCAACTTTATTAATTGGAAAATAAATTGAATGTCAAAGCATGTTATGGATCATGTCTAGGGGCTTCAACTGCCCTCTAACTACTGAAAATTTAGTTACACATAATTGGAATCAAGAACACAAAGGAGTTCATGGAAAAAGAATACAACAAAAATAAGAATATTGAGAAATACGGTTTGGCGATTGATCTCAGGGAGTCCAGCAATCGATCATTTCTGGCGTGGTTTGTAGTTCTTCTTCCTCTTGAGCTCTAGTGTGTCTATGCTTTTTTGTATCTGAGATGGTGTGTTTCTTAAACGTCCAAGGAGAGTTATTATTCAGTTTGTAGCCCTTAATTTTCCTCTTTTCTTTTGGGACTCTTAACTCCTTGGCTTCAACGGAAAGCTCCTTGGTTAAAGTTTTGATTGATTTAGGATTCATTGACATCATTCTATGCAATAGGAGCTGCCAAGAGAATTAATTGCTGAATATATCTATCTTTATGTTGCCTTGACCTTCCTTGATTCGTCAAGAGCCCACAATTCTCCATCAATTGCACATATCTCCTTCCTTTTGCTCTTATTTCTTTCTTTGCTTCCGAAAACCCTATAAACATAAAAATAACTAAATTAGCCAGAAAATATGGAAATTAACAATAATATCGTCGCATAATTATGCTCCTATCAAACTATTGCCTCTTCTCCTTCAAAAAATGAAAAATAACAAGTAGAGAGCCGAGAGTCTTTCCTCGACAATTGGTACATGTGATGAAATAAGAAGTGCAGGGTGAAATTGAGGGTGAAGTTGGAAATTTCATGATAAAAAATTAATTGTAGAGTGAACAAAGCATTTGGTAGGGTGGAAATAGCCTCACCCAATGCAAAATTATATCGTAAGTGACGAGAATTTCAAAATATATTACATAATTGTCGGCAAAAAACCTAAGAGTTGGACAAGATTAATTGAAATTAGTAAGTACATGGGCACTAGCTAGTAATGAAATTAAAAGTATAGAGGCACAAATGATTTAGGGTATAAAGGTAAGGGAGGTAAAATGAATTTTGCTCATCTCATAATAAGTAGAAGTATGTTAATGGAATAAAGATAATTATGTAATATTGTTCTGTTAAATTATTTGTGCTTGGTTTACAAGTAATTATTTTCACTTTCCTTCTTGTCCAAGAAGCTTGAACTGCATTGTTTGAAGGCCATTCAACACTGGATGAAATTGTCCTAGGTTAACGGAATGTTTATGTCCCTCCAAAGCACAAGAATGGACACCCACCGAGCAGCAACAATAACAATATGAAGACTCTAACAAAGTAGGAGGACAATAAGAGTAAGAAGAAATCTACTATGTATTACTTACCTGGTAAAAACTACCACAAAAATTTTACGGTGCTATGAAGTATTGAAAATTCGACAATACTCTGGAATCGGAAGCAATAAGATTAGTCACTATTTTTCAGTGTGAACACTCAATAAATTAACCCCATGACTCTGAACTTTCACCCTCAAGTCCTTAACTACTGTCCAAGAGGACTTTGATTGTGAATGCTCATGAGTCCAATTTCTCTCCAAGAGGTTAAAGAAGCTGTTTTTGATCTTGGTGCTACCAAGGCCCCCGGACCTGACGGTTTTTCTGGAATTTTTTATCAAAATCAGTGGGACTTGGTGAGGACTTTAATACATGAATCTACCATTCAACACCAGCAGACTGTTGCTATGCTACAAACTATGAATCGCTCCCATCTAGCTCTTATTCCCAAGGTTAAAGCTCCGGTAAATGCTACTCATTTTCGTCCAATAGCCCTCTGTAACTTTTCTTACAAGATTCTGACCAAGATCATTGTGAATCGTTTGAAACCTTTCATGGCAAGCCTTATCACTGAGAATCAATCAGCCTTTGTCTCAGACAGACAAATTCAAGACAATATTGTTGTTGCTCATGAACTTTTCCATCAGTTAAAGCTCCGCCGATCTGGGAACAATGCAGCTTTTGGTTTAAAGCTAGATATGAATAAGGCTTATGATCGTATTGAGTGGGACTTCTTGCAGGCAGTCTTAAAAAAGATGGGTTTTGCAGATCGATGGGTGACTTTGGTAATGAATTGTGTCCGAACTTCCTCCCTCTCTGTGCTTTTTACTGGGAAACCAGGGCCTTTTTTCAAACCAACCCGTGGTCTCAGACAGGGAGATCCCTTGTCACCTTTTCTCTTTCTTTTTGTTAATGACGTTCTTTCAAAAATGGTCATCAAATGTTGCCAATGCTCGCTACTGAAACCTGTAACTATTGGTCCACAAGAATTAGGAATCAGTCATCTTTTCTTTGCAGATGACTCCCTGTTCTTCCTTCAAGCCACTCTACAGAACTGTGAAATGTTGTCTGATCTCCTCCACACTTATTGTGTAGCCTCTGGTCAATTGATTAATGTGGACAAATCTTCTATTTTTTTCAGTCCAAATACTCTACCTGAAATTGTACATTTGTTGAGTGCTATTATGCAAATCCCGGTTGTTTTTGATCCAGGAAAATACTTGGGGCTTCCAACCTTCTGGCATCGATCAAAAAAGGCTGCTCTTGGCTTTATTAAGGACTCAGTATCCAAGAAAGTTCAGGGATGGAAACAGGCAACTCTTAGCCAAGCTGGGAAAGAAACTCTCATCAAGGCTATTGCCACGGCTATCCCAGCTTATCTTATGGCGTGTTTTAAATTTCCGGTCTCTGTTTGCACTCAATTGACTGGTATTTTGGCAAATTTTTGGTGGGGAAATCAAGATTCTAATGGACTGCATTGGAAGTCTTGGAATTTCCTAAGTTCGCCTAAACAAGATGGTGGAATGGGATTCAGAAATTTGGAAAAATTCAATGATTCATTGTTGGCTAAACAAGCTTGGAGACTTACTCATAATCCCACTTCGTTATGGGCTCGTGTCCTGCAGCAACTGTATTTTCCATTGACTTCTTTTCGTTTCGCAAGAAAAGGAGCTTCTGCTTCTTAAATTTGGTCAAGTCTGTTGATTGGTAGAGAAGTTATTCATTCTGAATCTCTTTGGAACATTGGTAATGGTTCTTCTGTTCATATCGGAAGTGATTCATGGATCCCTTCCAACCCTCCTTCTTGGATCCATCTTCCGCTGGACCGTCGGAACTTTCAGGTTGGTTCTCTCATCAATTGGGACACAAAAACGTGGAATCTGGACCAAGTCAGAGACCTCATTACACCTGCTCAATCCCTCTTGATTTCTGCTATTCCTGTTACTGATCAAAATATTCCTGATACGTTGATATGGCCTCACACCAGAAACGGTGGTTTCACTGTTAAGTCAGGCTATCATCTCCTTCACTCTCGTTCTCAAGTTGGAGTAATGCAACATCCTCATAATTCATCTGCTATTCCTACCAGTCTTTGGTCTTGGATTTGGAAGCTTCACACAATTCCTCGAGTCAAAAATTTCTTATGGCGTGCTTGTCATGGTATCCTTCCAACAAAGAGCAACTTATTTCGAAGGCATATTGCATCTTCAGCTGAGTGTCAATTATGCCTGCACCCAAATGAATCAACTGAACATGCTCTTCTCACTTGTCCTTGGATTGTAAGCGCTTAGTTTGCTCATCCCCTATCTTACAAAGTTCCTCTACAAGCTATCACTTCTTTTGAAAGTTGGCTCTTCAACATAAGCCAAATGGATACCCCTGCTGATTTTGTCACCCATGTTGTGTTCTTTCTGTGGAGGATTTGGAAGCATAGATGTGATTGTTTTTTTAATAAGCTTTCCCCAGATCCAATCATGATTGCTTTGTCTGCTTTCAAAGCAGCGAGTGAATTCCTTGCAGCTCACTCATTAGAGAGTTTAAATTCAGATTTGGGGTGTCACACCCTTCCCAATTCTATTCCTGTTAAGTGGTCTCCCCCCCCCTGTCAATGCCATCCTCATTAATACTGATGCTTCTTGGCAGAAGGACACCCTTATGTGTGGAGTGGCAGCTTTGGCTAGAAATTGGAAAGGTTCTTTGATTGCTGGTAAAACTGCAAAATTGCTTGCTCCTTCCCCTTTGGCGGCAGAGGCATTAGCAGTTCGGGAAGCCATTCATCTGGCAAACTCCTTCCCTCATATGGATATCATTATCTCTTCAGATTCTCAAACTCTAATCAACTCCATCTCCCGTAATCTCCCTGTATCTGATTGGAAAGCTGCAACTATTATTTCTCAAGTCCGGTACCTCTCCTCAACCCGGCAGTTTAACTGGTCTTGGATCAGTAGAAAGGCTAATAAAGCAGCCCATCTTGTTGCTTCATTAGTTATCAGTGGGAAGTGTCCTTCCAACTGGGTTCATCACCCTCCCTCCTCTTTACTTGATATTTTGTTGTATGATGGTTTTCCAGGTCCACCTTTAGTTTAGTTGGTTTTGGCCTGGCTCTCTGTTTGTTTCTGTCAAGGGTTCTTCTTCCCCTTGGTTTTTATTTGAGTGTTCCAAGTTGTCAAAAAAAAAAAAAAAGTCCTTAACTACTGCCTCTCCCTTCCCTAAGGAAAATATAGTGTCCATTTAGGAAGCAATTGCGGACACCTTTTTTTTTAGTTGGATAAACGAGGTCATCGATTCAATTAACTCAGAGTATAATAATCAATAATCACAAATAAAATTCTATATATAAATGGATATTACTAGGACTTAAGAAAACTATTATTTTCAACCCATGCACATGGTTGAGTGGTGCAAGTAGAGAGTAGAAGAGTTCCAATTGTACCATCCGAAAGCAACACGGAAGAAAAAGAGGCCTTTAACGAAGTGGGAATGCCCTCTGACAGAGGGAGGCTTAAAATTAATGTCGATGGTGCTTTTAGAGCAAATTGTGGAGTTGGAGGCATTGGGGTAGTGGTCAGAGACGATTTGGGCACAGGTGTTGCAGCTATAGCGCGCAATGCCTTTTCTGCATGCACACTCGGCAATTAATATGGAAGCTGAGGCGTGTAGAGCTGGCGTTCTTCTTGGTATCCACCAAGGTTGGACGGAATTTGATATTGAGAGCGACTCTGCTCTTTTGATTGCTGCACTCAGAGGTAAGTCGGGTTTTGGATGATTACAAAGAAAACTATTATTTTAGATGAGTTATTATATTATCAATAAATGAATAATTTATTCATTTATCAATACATATATATTTATTCATTTGGTTTATCGATAAATGAATATTTATTAATTTTAGAATGATATCTATGTTTTTCCTAGTTGAATTACATAATTTATTTAGACAAAACAAAAAATTACATAACTTAGTCTAGTTCAATTAGTTCACAACCATTGCAAATTGTTTTCAACATTGCCTACTGATGAAGAGATCATAGAAGGAGTAATAAATAAATCTACTAAATATGATCAAGATGCAGATGACAGTATATTTTAATGATGTCTTTCTCACTAACTCTCGCGAGAGAGGGTTCTCGGCAGCGACTAGGTTTGGCTGGTGGAGGCCTTGCATTCTCAACCAAAAAGGGGGTCTATTCACCTTCGTCTTAGCTGCATCTTGGTGTTGCCGGGCTCGCTCGACGGTGCCTATTCTCGATAGGTTGTGGCCTTATTCTCCTTGTTGTGGTCGCAGTTTGTGCTCATAACAATGGTGGTCTGGGGACTGATATGGAGTCAATCTGGGCTTGGGACCGAGCTGTAGGTTAGATGAAGACTGCGAGGGTGGGCATCGATGTCGGGGCCTTTATGCATGATGATGTCGATCTCTAGTTGGGCTGAGATTGGTCGAATTCTATGGAGGATGAAGGGATCGATAGTGATCCAGATTTTTCTCCGATGGCAGAGGTTGATGTCGGGATAAAATTGGGTTTCGAGGTTGGTGGTGGAGCTTGTGGTCATTTGCTAGAATTGGATCGATCTCTGTCCTGAATGCATGTTGGTATCGGTGGCAGCCTCCAGGTGGGTGCTATCAGTGGTGGTGGAAGCGCAGGTGGCGTATTCCGGTGAATGGTGAAAGGTGGCGGTGGCATGACTGCCTTGAGTGCCTTCTCATCTAGGGTTTATCCTTGGTGTGTTGGTTGGGCCTGTCATTGGGCTGCTAGGGTTTTGTTTTGGGCCCAAGTAGTTGTTTTGTCTTCAATTTTCAATTTAGTTATGGGCCTTCATTCTTCATCACAAAAGGGTGATGGGACTATTTTTTTTCTTGCATTGAGTAGGAAATATCACAAAGAAAAGAGAGACCTCGTTATCAATTTAATATTTTTTGGGGCTCTACTTTTCTTTGTTTTGGGCTTAATTCTAAAAGATGGGTGTGCTAGGAGATTACTAGTTTTTTTGCTCTTTTTTTAGGGGTGGCTTTGTAGTAGTTTCTACGGAACAGATCTTTATGTCGACCCCATAGTGGTGAATCATTTTTGTACTGCTTGCTGAATTACATAATGGGATGACCTTTTTTACTCAAAAAAAAAAAAAAAGATGCAGATGATAGTTGCGTTCTATCAATTGTTTCTTCTCCAAAAGAGACATTTCAAGCAATAATAACCTTAAATAACTACCTACTATAAAATGAAAAAAATATATATATATACCAAACCTGGTGCATGCCTTATTGAAAAAAAATTCAGGATGAAGTTTAATTGGATTAAATACTTGTTACTCCTCATACTTTTCCCTGAAAAACAGTTTGGTCATTCGCCTTTTAAATTAAATTGAATAGTCCTTATTCTCTCAAATTCTCATATAACAAGTCCAAAATGATCCGAAATGACTATTATGCCCCTAATTTTCTATTTTTATTATTATTTTTATTTTTTTCTCCCCTTTTTTTTTATATTTTCTCTCTCCCTCCCTCTCTCCTGGCCGCACAGTCTCTCTCTCTCCCTCGACCTCTCTTCTTCTTCTTCTTCTTCTCTTCCTCTGCAACCACCAGGGAACACCATCTCCGGCCACCATTTCATCACGCCGCTACCTCCAATCGATCCAGCACCCAAATCCGACCCAAGCCCAAGCCTCACCATCGACATGCACCGCCTCCGGCCTCAACCCTTGACCACCCAAGGCTGCGACGCTACCGCCTCTCTACCTCCATCGATTTCCGACCATCACCTCGCCATATCGACACCACCGTCAGACTCAGCAAGCCTTAGAGAGCAAAACCCAGAAACCCCTCTGCCCGCCAACGCCTGACGACTCCGTTCGAGAATCACCGGAGCTCTCGGCTCTACATGCCTTTGATTTCTAGTCTCCAGCTCGAATCGAGCTTCAACACCTCCATAAACGAAGTCGGAGCTACACTATCTTTCGAAACCCCAAACTCCCGACCTCCGATTCTGACCAAAGCCGCCGCACGCGCTGCCGCTGGTGCGTGGGAGAAGATAGCTCCGCCGCTGATGGCTGCTGGAGCTTCAGACCGCCTCTATTAGGTAATCTTCATATTTTTCCTTTGATTGGAGCTTCTGGGTTGACGAGAAATTGAATCCCTAATTGTGTTGTTTAATTTTGGATGGTGATGAAATGGTGGCCGGAGATGGTGTTCTCCGGTGGTTGCAGAGGGAAGAAGAAGAGAGAAAGGGAGAGTTTAGGTTTTTGGTGATATGGTGGCTGGAAGTGGTAGTCTCCGGTGATGGCAGAGGAAGAGAAGAAGAAGAGAGGAAGGTAAATTACGTGTAGCTAAATTATATTAAGGATTAAATGTTTATTAAGGAAGTATAGCTAAATTACGTGTAGAGGAAGGTGTTCTCCGGTGGTTGCAGAGGAAGAGAAGAAGAGAAGAAGAAGAGAGGTCGAGGTTCTCCGGTGGTTGCAAAGGAAAAGAAGAAGAAGAAGAAGAAGAAGAAGAAGAAGAAGAGAGGTCGAGGGAGAGAGAGAGACTGTGCGGCCAGGAGAGAGGGAGGGAGAGAGAAAATATAAAAAAAAAAGGGGAGAAAAATTAAAAAAATAGAGAAAAAAATAAAAATAATAATAAAAATAGAAAATTAGGGGCATAATAGTCATTTCGGATCATTTTGGACTTGTTATATGAGAATTTGAGAGAATAAGGACTATTCAGTTTAATTTAAAAGACGAGGGACCAAACTGTTTTTCAGGGAAAAATATGAAGAGTAACAAGTATTTAATCCAGTTGAATTCTATTTAAATATAAGGAAAGAGCAAAAGAATATTAAAGCACATTCATTTTGAGAAAAAGCTGAATTGAGAAAATAGAAATGGTTAAAAGTTTCTTGATATGTATTATGAATTTTATAATTTTTTATGTATTTTTTACAATTATTTATATTTTTATGTGTTATTTCTTTTATATATTTCATCAATTATTAATTTATATATTCGTTGGGTCCTAAAGAATGTCTAGAAAATTTATTATTTTTTGCATTTAGCGAGGTTATTATTTTAGTACACTGGCCCGAGTTGGGATCAGAGAAATTTATTATTTAATCGAGGTTATTAATTTATCGAATATGTTTTAGGATATTGAAAGCAAAGAGAGAATTGAGAGAATAGTTGTGTGTATTCATTGATAATAAGAGCCCTATATATAGGGATTACAAAGTACATAATCTTGGAGTACAAGGATTCCTATTCTAACTCGGAGTAGGAAATCTCTCCTATTACAACTATAGAACTAATCCTAGTTTGATAAGGCACACTAAATGTCAACATTTTTCAACACTCCCCCTTGTGCCGCTCAAACTTGGTGATGACGCTTTGATCGTTGCCTCGTTAAAAACCTTGCTCGAGTAATAAAAACCATGTGGGACAAACACAACCTTGAGGAGGAGAAAAAGAGTACAACACGTCCTTCACTCTTCGAGATCGAACATGTAGACATCATAACTCCCCCTGATATCGACATCTCCTCCTGATTACTACAATCATGGGAGTTCGGATAACTTTCTCAATCCGATGCTCTTCACATGTTTCTCGAAGGTGGATTTAGGTAACGACTTAGTGAATAAGTCCGCTATATTATCCTCTGATCGGATTTGATTCACGTCAATCTTTAGAAGTGATTGTTGTTGTTGATTGCAAAAGAACTTAGGCGATATATGCTTGGTGTTGTCGCCCTTGATGAAACCTAACTTCATTTGTTCAATACAAACTGCATTATCCTCATAAATGCACGTAGGTTCATCCGTGGTAGACTTCAAACCACAAGTTCCTCGAATATGTCTAATTACTGACCTTTAGCAATATGCATTCACGCACAGCTTCATGTAGAGCAATAATCTCAGCATGATTCGAGGAAGTAGCAACAATGGTCTGTTTGGTAGACCTCTAAGATATCGCGATGCTTCCCATGGTAAACATATAACCCGTTTGGGAGAGACCTTTGCAAGGGTCAGAGAGATACCCTGCATCAGCATAACCCATAAAAACATCACCATCGTTTTGATGTAAGGGAGCTGGGTGAGGTCGGCCACCCTTGGTGGCGGCGGCAGTGCCGGCCACGGAGGTGTAGATGGCGGCGCTTTGCCGTATGGGGTTCGATCCCATAATTCTGTCATTCCTCTTCTCTCTGTAGGGATAAAACAAGCCCATATCTATCGTACCATTTAAGTATATATAGAAATATTGTCTTTACACCAATTCAATGGCATCGCGTTGGCGCAGGGCTACATTTAGCCAACAAGTTCATAACAAATGAGGTGTCCGGTCTTGTATTGTGTTAAGTAAAATAATGCGCCTATTGCACATAGATAAGACACTTCTACCAATTAACACGTCTTTATCATCATCCCTGGGACGAAAAGTATCCCTCTTAGGGTCAAGACTACGAACGGCCATGGGAGTGCATCTTGACTTTATCAAAATGCCAAAGCATTCATTGACACGGTATACAAGTTCTAAATCTAGACAAAACCATGTTCTCCCAAGGTCCTTCATCTCAAACTCAGATTTCAAATGTTCAGCGGTTTCCTTTAACTCTCAAGGGTTCCAATTAAGTTTATCAATATAAACCGTGACAATTGCAAATCCGGAACTTGTCATGGAAATGCGCGGGCATAGTTCATCATATCCCTTCCCAATCAAGTAGTCACTTTAGTGAGCGTTTTAACCTCATTGCAAACGCGCTCCATGGTCTAGAGCCACTTGACTTGGGTAAATGAAGTTCACAAGAACCTTCATTATATTCCGTATCTAGATCCCCATAAAGATACGTAGTGACCACATTCGTAAGATGCATGTTCAGTTATTCGGAAACTACCAAACTGACAGGCTAGTGGAGTGCAATGACATCCATTACGAGAGAATATGTCTTCTCGTAGTTGATTCCAGGGCGTTTTGTAAGAAGTCTTGCGCCATAAGGCGAGATTACCATCTCTTTTTCTCATGACGCTATCTAACGAAGACCTATTAATGTCAATAGGTTTTATGTTAGGAAGTGTTGACATCTCAGGCCCAAAATCCTTCCTCTTCGTTAGTGAATCTAATTCAACCTCGATCACATCTTTCCATTTAGGCTAATTTTCTCTACGTTGGTATTCTGCAACGGAGCAAGGTTCAATGTCATTTGTCTCAACAATCCCACGTCCTCATGTACACTAGTGTAGTTTGTAGAGATTTCTATATTCACAGGAATTGGTTCTAACATTGAGGTATCCTCCAACGATGTCTCTTGGACATAACCACAATCCAGAATATTCTCATGAGACGGATTTTGAGTATCAATGATCAATGGATCAAGTTGTGCCAAATTTGCTCTCTTCCTGGGGCGAGAATCCATTGAACCTATTGGTCTCCTACGCTCTCTAGCAAAACCCACGGCATATGACGCCATTATGCCACTTTGTGGCATCACTATGCCACCATCCATGGTGGTGGTGCCATGCCCATCTCCTATGGGTGGCGCCATGTCCTCTTGTGGGGACATCAATCCTAGCAGGCATGTTTGTAGCAGGTATATGTGATCTTGTCACTTTTAGGGGATCGAGATGAGACATAGTGGGGACAGATCACGACAATTCTTGTCGTTCCTGTTGAACATTTGATGTTCTAAACTCCCCTAACGATGGGAAGACTGTCTCATCAAAGTAACAGTCTGCAAATCTAACGGAAAAGAGATCGCCTGTCAAGGGTTCTACATAGCGGACTTATAGTTAGAGATTTATATCCAACACAAATATGTATGCATTCGTTGGTAATGACCCATTTTGATGCGCTGTGGCGGTATGATTGGCACATAAATCGCACACTCAAATATGCATAAGTACGAGTTATTAGACTCGCACCCAGTCACTAGCTATAACGCAAAAGGTTGAGTGGCGACGGGTCGTAGACGAATTAGTATAGCTACATGCGATATTGCATAACCCCCAAATGGAAATATTGGTGCGCATTACCAATGTCCGGGCTACCATCGTAGTCGTTTAATGGTGGCTTTTCCGCGAGACCATTGGGGTGTGTACATGGGAATATGATGCCTAATATCAATCCCCAATGATATGCAATAGTCATCGAAAATTTTCGATGTAAACTCTCTAGCATTGTCAAGTCAAACTGACTGAATGGGATGATCCGGGTAGTGAGCCCGTTGCCATATGATCTGAGCTAGAAGTTTATCATAAGTAGCATTATGAGTGGACGATAGCACGACACGTGACCAGCATGTCCGCACATCAACCAACACCATAAAACATCTAAGCAATTCGCAAGTTGGTTGAATCGATCCACAGAATCCCCTTGGATTCTATGTAAGAATGAAATTAGTTCCTTAGTGTCCTTTGCATAGGATGGTCTCGATCCTAAAGAGCAGGCTTTACAAAACGAAACATGGGTTTTAGAAGAAACCAATGAGGATTTTGGTTGAGCCATGAAGTCATAATTGACTTTAGAAGTAAAAAGAGGAGTTGAATTAGGGTTCTTGGTGTCAAAGCCAAGTGATGGCCGCAGGGGGTAGGCGGCGCCGTGAGGCACAGGGGCGTGCCATGCTTCTCCTCGAATCAATTTTTGATTCTTACTTCTCTTCGTTCTGAAGAATGGATGTCCGTGTGAACTTTTTAATATACGAATCATCATGTCACGACCTGGGTGTCCCAAATGGTCATGCCAAAGCCTATATGTGTCGGAATCTCATAAGTCATCTCTCATGACATGGTTTAATTCAATGATTCGAATAGTGGTTGTATAGAACCCACTAGAACGACACATAAGTTTTTCTAAGACTCGTTTATGTCCGTAGTCATTAGAGGTGATGCAAAGGAACTCTTGTCCATTCTCACAAGGTGTTTCCATATAAAAAACATTGGCTCTTATATCTTTAAAACTCAAAAGGGTTCTTCCGACCCTAGGACCATAGGGAGCTTCAGTGACATGATTACGTCAAAGTTTCTAAATCAAAATTTAATCCAAAAATGATAATCAAGCTTAGACAAGTAGTAGTTACTCAATCCTTTTGGTAACTCCAATTTGATTGTGACCAGGTAAGGTAAGGCAAGATTTTGGTGGAGCTATGCTCACTTGTAAAACCGTTCTCTCAATTCAAACCTTTACTAGACATCACAATTAATTGGATGAGCCTAGTGAGAAATAGTTATAACCACTGTCTTTGTTGATAATTTCCAAAATTTGAATTTGTATTCAAAACAATGACGTTTGTATGGTCAAATTTTGATGCTCACGAACACTATTAATCTGAAATATTTTGATGCTCATGAACGCTTTTAGTCCATGGTTTACGAATGCTCTTAGTTCGTAATTTAGCGTGAACTCCCCATGGTTCTGCTTTTGTCAATCGAACCCACGTTACAAGAAGGGTGGGATGTAGGAGAAGGGATTTTGGAAGTCCTCGAGTACATGAAAACAAAAATTAAAAGAAGCAGGAACTTTTATAAAAACTTACTTGGTGTTTTCTTGTTACCTAATCTTGCTTAGCGAGGCTGACGCACGCGCGTGTTGATGCAGGTGTGCGAGGCTGATCCGGTTTTGCGTAGGTGTGCAGGAAGGTACGGGCGGCGGCGCAGGGAGGCGCACTAGGTAATCCTAAGGTAGGGTTCTAGGGTTTCACAGCTTAGAGAAGAAGAAAGAATGATTTTTGGCTTCTGATTCAGGGTTAGGGCTCGTGCTGATAACGTGTTTTAGGATATTGAATGCAAAGAGAGAATTGGGAGAATAGTTGTGTGTATTCATTGATAATAAAAGCCCTATATATAGGGATTACAAAGTACATAATCTTAGAGTACAAGGATTCCTATTCTAACTCGGAGTAGGAAATCTCTCCTATTACAACTATAGAACTAATCCTAGTTTGATAAGGAACACTAAATGTCAACATTCTTCAATAGAATATTTATTTATCGAGGTTTTACTTTAACTTAATTTGATCTCTGCCAGATACTCTTTTCTTATGAATGGCGAGCCTAGGCGATCTGTGTCTCCTGGTAGAGGACTGAGGCAGGGGGATCATGCATCTCTCCCCCTATCTGTTTATTTTGTGTGCTGAGGATCTGTCTGCTCTTATTTATCATCAGGTGAACTGCAGGTTATTGGAAGGGTTGCGGCTTTGTGATGGTGCCCCAACTATCAGTCACCCTTGGTTTGCGGATGACGGCATGATTTATGCTAGAGTTACTACTGAAGATTGTTAGGTGAAAAAAGATATTCTTCTAGTATATATATGAACATGCTTCTGGTCAAATAGTGAACATGTCTAAGAGTAGTGCGCTGTTCAGTGGAAATACATCGCACTTCTTATTCAGTGGAACCTATCTAAGGTTGGTTTGGCTGATTCCACTTCTTATTCATGGAGGAGTATTCATAAAGCTAGAGAAATCTTAAGAGAAGTTAGGCAAATTGGAGATGGTTTTTCTACTTCTATTTGAGAGGACCCTTTTGGTTAATCTACTTATACTGATTACTCTGTTCAATGGTTAATCTACTTATACTGACCCTTTTGGTTAAGAACTGATTTATCACCTTTGAGTTTTTTGATTGAGGATCTTAAAGATGTTTTATCTCAAGTCCCTTATGCTATTCTCAGACACGTTAGAAGGTCTGCTAATATGGTAGCACATTGTGTAGCTCTATTGGCTAGCAATTTGCAGTCTTAGTCTTTATTCTTAGTAGAAGCTCCTCCGCCTGTGGAGTGTGGAGGATGCTTTACAATTTGATTGTAGCGACTCTTATACCTATGAATTTAATCCATTCCCCTAAAAGAACACTTAATTCGATGAGAAATTCTTACATAAGGCAAACGTACCACATGGCGGTAAAGCAACCCAATCAAAATTCAAAAAAATTTAAATGTGTTCTGAAACTATCCTTACTTATTAAAATAAAATAATCAAAACACCCCTTACATGTTCACTGATTGGGTAGCCCCACCAGCCAAGTGGTACGTTTACTCTAGGTAAGAATCTCGATCTCTAATTCGATATGCAATTTAAAGCCAACTAGCCAATACAGAAAGAATGGAAATTATGCCCTAAAAGAATGGAGATTATCTCTCAATAATCTCTCCTCAAATGCTCCTTCACTTCCAAATATATTCATCACGTACTTCATGAAGCACGCATGTCTAGAAACAATTATTAATCATTTATTAGCTATATATGGAAACTCATTATTAGCTTGTGTAGCTTGATGCAAACCAATGATGTAGACCAAGGAAGTCCCTTTAGAAAAACATACGCACAACAATACAAGAATATAAGTCAATTTCTTACCTCACACTTTAGTTTTCTAAAAAGGGAGAGTGGATCAAATATTCAAGGTAAGTCCTAATGAAAGTAGAGTTGTAGGAAATCATGATATGACTACACTACAAGAAAAATGCTCATCTTAATTGACTATAACTTATTTAATGAATATTTTCTACCAATGATCTGACTAGCTATAGGGATGGGATGGCATGGTGGTCGGTGACAAATGTTATATTGAACGACTTCAAAGAGGGAAATTTTCACTTAAAAAAAGAGAGAATAACAATTATAAATGAATGGTTTACTCCTAACAATACTTTTAGATTAAGCTCCACACCTCCCTTTATTCAAGGTGCTTAAGTGAGAGCAATATACCACTTATAGTACACTAAGCAGATCTCATTTTACTCCTAACAATACTTTTAAGACAAACTCTACACTTATATTTGCCCAAAGTAGTTAAGTGAGGACAATATCGATATAACAAGAATTATAGTTCTGAAGGTAGGAGTGAAATTATTTGATCCTCTTAAAAAAAAAAAAAAAATTATAGCCCTAAATGACTAATATGAGATCTTTACAACGTTGGGCAATGGTGGATACCTAAAAAACATCTCTTGATAGTTCATTCCTAGAAATTAACTTTAGTGGTAATTTGCTATATCAATAAGATAATAAATATTATCTGCATTTAAAAAACTTATATGGGTGGTGTTATTGACACACTTATTTTCTCTATTCACACACCCATTCTACTTTTCTATTACTTTAATTCAATTTCTTATTATAAATTACCCTAACTACCCTTTTTTTTTTTTTTTTTACCTCTTTTCTATTTGGCAAGTCAATCATAAATTAAACATCATTAAACAATAAATTAATTGTAACCAAACATAAGAACAACAAAATAGAAAAAGAAAAAAAATAGATATCAATTGTAGCATGTACCATATCAATTACAACAAAATTGCAGTACTTAACAATAGGTCATATAATAAATGTAGATACATGTCTCCCAAAGATTACTAGTTTAGTTTGCTATGTTTAGGGGTGGCTTTGTAGTAGTTTCTACGGAACGGTTCTTTCTGTCGCCCCCATAGGGGGGGATCGTTTTTGTACTGCTTGCTGAGCTGCATAATGGATGACCTCTTCGACTAAAAGAAAATGTCTCCCAAAGATTACTTATTTGCTCAGTTAAGCTATATATAGCTACACTCTAGTACTTCGTATAGAGGTCGATAAACTACAGTGTGGTTTCATGTATAAATTCCTAATGAGTAATGACTGTCTAGCATATGTGTACAAGAATACCATAATCTTAACTACTACCTAAGCACAACATCTCCAGCAAATTTATCAATGTAATGAAGGTTCACAAGAATAACAATGCTACTATATTGCCATCAATTGGTAGTAGTAACTAGGATTTACATAATAGCATATGAGGACAAAAAAATTACTACCTGTATAGTGGATTGGTATTTGCTTTCATCATAAACAAGTGTAACGAACCCATATTTTGTAAATAAATATGTACTTAAAAATTTCCAGATTGTAAAAAAGGCTCATTGTTATGGAAAAAGAGTTTTAAAAATAGACACAGAAGGAGGTGGGCAAATAAGGGTTTAGAATCTGATTGATTTCAATTGGAGTCAGCATTGACTGCAATAGGGACTAAGAAGGTGAAGAAGAGAAAGTTTTCTTCAGTTAATGGGGGCTAAGTGTGCCTTAGACATGGTCAATGAGAAGGCCGTAATTGCTCTAGTGAAAATAAGGGTTTGAAGACTGACACAGAAGGAGGCAGGCAAATAAAGGTTTAGGATCCGATTGACTTGCGAAATAGAAAAGAGAAAAAAGAAAATAGAAAAAGGAAACATGGAGGAAAAAGAAATTGAATTAAAATAATAGAAAAATAGACGGGGTGTGTGAATAAAGAAAATAGGTGTGTGAAGTTGTATATTCCTCTACATTATTAGAATTAAGATCATCCTTGTTCAAATAAATATAGCTTAATGCCTTAATTTCATGTCCTTACAAGGAAATAATTTTAAATAACTAGGAAACAGATGATTCAAGTGAAGTGAGTGACAAACCTGCAAAACAAACACAGTAGTTCTGCATGTTCTTCCTCATTTGGCCTTGAATGGCAAAAGTGTGTGGAATTGACAAGGGTGGGCCTGGCTTGCCTACAAAATGAGACACACGCATCATTTAACCCTTGTGGATTAGACTTTAACAGTTTAACAAACTCATAATTAGGGTTGTGTTTAGATAAGCAGGATCACATGCTTGATAATTATTTATTCATCTTAACTTTGTCAATCAGGACCACTGAATTGGCTCTGACTCACAGGTGTCATCCATAATCCATATTTACTGTAGAACATACCCAAGATATTTGGTGTTAGTCACACTAATATTCATGTTATTATCATCTGCAGTACAAAGATGCACTTGATTAGAAGCATGAGATACAACAGTATCTGCATATGACTAAACAGCTGGGCAACTGTCTTGCTTCTTGAGAAGCTTCTCCACAGTTCACGTGCCTTACCAAGTGGAAGGGATCATCATGATATATTCCTAATTCATAGACCAATGAATGAATAAATTGAGAACTTCACATGTCTCATGCATTATTGTGAGAACTAGAATTTGAAATTTTTGTGTTTATGGACAAAATTATGATGTTTAAGACTTTTTTTCTTTCTAACCGTAAATTCGAAACCCTGAACCCAACTAAAACTGGTTGTCATCAAATAATTAGCAAAAACTTCTGAATAATACCATGTTGAGTTAGACCTTTAACTATATCTGACTTTAATCCAGAATCAAGGACTAAGAGAGCTTACCAAACAAAACATAGATAAGACTCATGATAGAGAAGACAGAAACAGAAAACAAACGCACAAAATAGAGACAAAAACCCGCTGATAGGACAGACTAACAAGACCTTCAAGTTGATAAAGTAATATGGGGTTCACATCCAAAACCAATTGGCAATGGATGGAGCAAAGTTATGTATTTCTAATGTGGGAGTTATATTTATACACATTCTCAACACGCCCCCGCACGTGTGGCAATTTCTCAAGTCATACACGTGGACAAGTTTTATTGGGTGACAGTGAACACGTGTGGCCATCGCTGAAACCAAACACGTGGGTAACCCGCTCTGATACCATGATAAAGTAATCTGGGGTTCACATCCAAAACCAATTGTCAATGGATGGAGTGGTCCAAACCCTTATAAACCCATAAGCAAAGTTATGTTTTTCCAATGTGGGAGTTATATTTATACACATTCTCAACACAAGTGGCATCAAGTTACTGGTCTTCCATACAGCAAGACAACCAAGACTTTCCATCTATCATCTTTGGCCAAACAATATTTAATAACCATCAAAGGCCATTAGTATGGTTGATCCAACAAATATTCAATTGCATGTGTAGAGACCAACTTTATTTACAGATTTGGTCCAACAAATGTACAATTTGCCTGTTTCAGTCTTCAGTCTTTGACAAAGTTGGTTAAAAAGATCCTTTAAGCTTGGTAAAAGACTAAAAGGTATATCCTTATATGTAAAAGGTGAAATGCAACAATGTAATAAGAGGAGCAGATCAAATTGCATTCAAATAATACAAATGTTTATCAGGAGGGTGGAGATGACTATTTACATATATGCTGCCTGAGCAAAATTTGCTTCAAAGAACACTTGAATTCCTACTATTGCATATATTCATTGTTGCAATCACTTTTAACAAAAAAATCAAAGAAAAACTCATGAGCCTTTGAAACGGCAACTTGGCAAAAGTTTCCCAATAGGATATTTATAGGTTTCCATTCTCCTCCATTGATGACTCAGAAGCAGAGTCATCAAGTGTAGAGTTGGAGATTGTCTCCAACTGGCTGGAACCCTCACTGTCTGAAATTGCAGACGGTCTGTCTTCAGTGGGTTGTTTCAAAAACCAGTACATAATGCTTGCGGTCAACGTAAGGATCATCTTTTGATTCACCTGATGAAGTTATCGTAAACTAGTTTAGGTACATAGATTAAAAACAATAGACATTGAGGAAGCTTTAGAATCCCAAAAGTACCTCAGTTATGTCTTCAGGAAGCAAAAATATCGAGCATCCGAGCTTCCTTGCAATACTGATGATGTAGGTGGCATTCATCTTTTTCTCCTCATCTATATTTCCCAAGGATTGAAAAGACATTTGTCATTATCATTCTCAAATGTATTGATATTTGATAATGAAAGTGAACAATTAATAATCAATAAGAGATTGACCACAAACTAGCATTAATCCTAGAAAGATGCGAGTTACAGAACCAACTAAGTACATCCTTCAATTGGATTTGATATATATGTTTGAAAGCATCAAACCAGAAGAATTTGAAGCAACTAAAAAGATATCCCAGTAAATTCAAGTTTGACGTTATTCTTACCAGTTACTCCTTTGGTAACAAGACTCCAATTTACCACTCTAGGCTGCACAGAACTAAGCAGCTCTAGAAAGAAAATGCCATCTGATAAACTCTTATCCTGAAAAAATTTAAAGAGTAACATATTATAAAATAGAACACTGTTTTAAGCACAATGCACTGCAACTATCACCAAATGCTAAAAGGAAACCCTGGGTAAGACAAAAAAAAAAAAAAAAATTCTGAATGTTTGAAAATTTCTGGCATGTTGTTGATGCCTTTGATAATACAGCCTATCCAGAAATTTCAGGGAAAGCACGATTTTGATATTTTAGCCTCCATCGCCAATTAAAATATGGCGGCTTATCTACTTCACTTATCAGCTGATGACGAGATAATTATTAGACCTAATGCCTATGGGTAGAACATGCCTGAAAATTCATCTACTTCACAACACAGTTTAAATTTTATTTTGTTTTGTTTTTGGATGGTCGCTCATCCATAACTGCAGCTGATGATACTGATGTAAATGTCTTTCCTTTATATACTTCTTCAACAAATACATAATATCACGGGCATGGCATTGGCAAAAGCACCAGATTTCATATTATTGTTTCATTCTAGTTACTACGAGTTAAACTTGCAGACCTCAGAAACTTAAAGTAAGTCGCTATTATCAAACACTACAATACTTGAAAAAGAGAAAAATACAGAAATGGTAGTAAGGTACCTTGAAACTTTTCATGCAGCTCTGGCTTCCTGTGTTGCTGACTTTAGTATTGGCCCATTCAAGAATATCAGCATCACTGATTTCTTTCCCATGTGAGTGAAATCTCAAGTTCTTTAGGAGTTGGAGAATGTTGAACCGCATCAATTGCCACAAGTAAGCTGAAAGGTAAGCCCGCAACTCATGAATTATTTACTTTTTTTTAATGATTATAAGAGCATATATTTAAATAACTTTTAAGAATGCAGTAAAAAATAATTTGATATGGTTTTAAGAATGCTGTAATATTTTAGAACAATAATGTAAAATATGGTATTATCTGTAAGTTTTTCATTGGAACACGTACCAAGTATTAACTTTTTATTCCCCTGCACAATATCATTTCCAGCAACATTTACCAAGGAAAACTT
Source organism: Rosa rugosa (assembly GCF_958449725.1). NCBI lineage: Eukaryota > Viridiplantae > Streptophyta > Magnoliopsida > Rosales > Rosaceae > Rosa > Rosa rugosa. Next base: position 37,816,726 of record NC_084822.1, read on the forward strand.
CAATTGCTTCCCAATTTTTACAACTTGGTTACAGTTTTCTACTTTTCTGAAAGGCATTTTAATTGGAGGCTTGTTTGCAATTTTCCAATTTACAATCCCTGGTGAAATCTTGTCCAAGGACTCTAGAAGGGCCCACCTGCAGAGAGCCAATTACACATCAGCTCCAGAAAAAACTTAATCAGAAAGTAGTTTAATTAGCCAGCAATGTCTAACTCTTCAAATACTTGAATTTTGTTTACATCCATTATGGCATTCAACATATCAAAACTTGAGAATCTTCAGCCTTCAGGACAATCTTATAGTTTAACATTTTTGAAGCCTAGAAATTTGGTTTTATTAGTACCATGATGCTGATGTGAAATGTTATATTTTTGAAGCCAGATACAAGAGAATCAGAATTTGACCAGAACATGTTTTATTTATGTTCATAAGAAAGATAAAGCACTACAGTATTAATAACCTCATCATCATAAAAGTATAAAATGAAATTAGTTCTTACCCATTTCTTAGGTCTTCAAAGACATTATTGATATATGTTGAATGTCCGAGACTATTTATCCAGAAGCGAAATGCTCTCTCTTCTCTGGAAATTAGTGCATCATCAGGAGAAGTTTCGAGGAAAGATATCTGCTTTTGGGTTGAGAGCCCATTCCTGCAGGTGTACAAGTAAAATTTAGCAATTCATCCAATTTTTTACACAATAAAGGTAGTTATTTTAAATGGAATGCATTGCTCAGGGTAAGTCCTCACCTGTGCTGGAAAACATGTGCTACAAAAGCAAGGTTAAGATTTGGGGATCCTTCAACAATATCTTTTGGAGTTAAATATCTCTTGCAACCCATCCTATCTGCATGTTCGAGGACTAACTTTGCTCTTTCCAGAGTATTTTTTGCAGCCAATGCAGATGGTTTACTGTGCTCAGGTGCAAGAACATTTAAGAGGTGAGCATAAGCCTCTGCATCCTGCAAGAAATAAAGTCTCATACGCTCAAACAAAACCAATATCATGTCGATGCAAGTCAAACCAGAGTATAGCAATTAAAGCTGTTGCAACCCATTAAATCACAGTACTGGCTTCCCTTCCTATCTGCTTACATAAATGAGGATAGAATGCTATCTCTATCACTTTGATAAAACATTAACTTAATCTCACACCTTGACATCAGAGGAGAAGTTTGTGACTATCTTTTTATATTGTGCTTTCTTCAATTGGAAATTCATCCACCTCAGCAATATCTTCTCTGGCGGCAGACTCATCAACTCTTCCACATCCTGTTGGTTTTGAAACAAAGAGAAACATTAGACATTTTATTGGTTGAAAACCCCACTTCCTAATTGTTCTAGGAATCAAGACTTCTATGAATTAGGCCGTCCTTACCTTACTATCGTCAACCAATTCCACCAATTGAGGTGTTTTCTTCAAGTTAAGGTCTGCCAATAGTTGTATCTACATATCATAACAATTAGTACAAAGCATAAACACTTTTCCATTGCAAAATAGTTTGAGACATATGCGCCATATAATTCTACAAATTGGAACTTCATTGTGATGAAACTATATCCACTCAGAGAAAAGTACCCAAAGTTATATAACCGTGAAAGTCTCACCTTGATAATTTGAGAAATCACTCCAAGTACAAGATGCCGCTGAAAGCCAAACAAAGAGGTCATTAATTATTCATAAGTTTCCACAACAAGGATGTACCATTTGAACACTCAACTAAAGTAGGGTTTATCAATACAATAGCATTCCTATAAATGGAAAAGGCATGTATACATACCCTTCCTTCAATGAAGTCCTGAGTCCCTATATTGACTACAGTACATCCAACAGCCTTAGCAGAGTTGAGGCAGAGAGTATGGTTTTCGTTTCTCTCCCAAGGATTGAGTACTCTTTTAGTATTGATAGCCCGCTCATCGATTGTTCCAGGCACTGCCACATTGATCAGCTTACTGCATCCAAGACACATATCCCCGATCAACATACAGTGAAGCAAGTAATCGAACAACAAAATATGAAAAGTAGCACTAATGGATAGTGAGCAATCACCATAAGAGCACTCCATCTTTTACAATCTCGAATAAATCATTGGTGGAAGGATCAATCGGCAGGTATCTCTTTAGGAATTCATCTTCTCCAAGATAGTTATTGATATGGGCCACATAGGAAGCCTTTTCGGATTCGCTAATCGTGTGGAGCAAAGTGGTGGTAGCAGCCTTGAGAAAGGCGGATGAGGAGTTGCTCTTTGCACCACTTCCTGGTGTAGCAGTGGCATGAGATTGTAGTTGCAAATAAACCTGCCATCATTTCGCAACATTTCAAAACCCCATTTCCCAATTCAATCAAAAGGGTCTCTCCAAATAAACAGAACCAAACAACAACCACAGAATTGAGCAGTATCTAGTTGATGATTGCCTAAACGGGTTTGAATTAAAACGCGTAAAAAAACCGACCTTGAGGAAGAACTCGAAATCTACATCATCATCAAGCTTGGGATGCAAATCTTGAATCACAGAGGCCCTCTGTTCCTCTGTGAGATGATCTGACCCCACAACCTTGAGCCTCGACATCTTCGCAGGAAGGTCTCCGATTGTGAGCTTCCCGCTCTCCCTCTTCATGCTCATGAACTTCAAAAAAAAAAAAAAAAAAAAAAAAGTTTCCAAATCATTCAAATTTCGAAACCAAGCAAGAAAAAGCTAGAGAAGAAGCAAAAAAAAGATTGAAACTTTACGTGGGTCTTTAAGCTGCGGAGCTCGACTTGGGTGAACTGGTTCTGCAGCCATGGATCTGAAACCAGAATGCCTACGTACCCCGACATTGTTGGAGCTCCAGATGGAACGAGGAGGAGATTGATGTGTATGAATGATTTATTTTATGATTTGCTTCAAAGTAAGAGAAGATGAAGAAGAAGGGTGACTGGTGAGGGTGGCCAGCACAGTTGTCAGAGCTCAAAGTTGTTCCCTTTGAAATGAATTTGATAGCGAATTTTTTCAAATTATGACCACTTTCTCTCTTCTCTTCTCTCTCAAATCTCAATCAATCTCTTCTTCACTGTGCACCTCCTTTTTTTTTTCTTTCTATCTCACTGAGAAGAAGGAGGGAAGCGGGGCCCGCAGGTGTCGTTGGGACAATTCAAACAATGACCGCTGTGTCCTTCCATCCTCGTCGTCATCCCAGAGTTGTGGGTTTTGGTTTCATAATTTCAACTGCGCTTTAGAGTTTTTAGACCGTTGCAAATTTTTTCAAGTTTGAGACTTGATTAAACAAATGTGTCATTGCCGGCCAGAAATTGCCACACTGCTCAGTTGGCATTGAGTTTTTTTCTTACCGGTTTGATTAATGGGTTATTAATTAGTAAACTAGTTTAGTAATTAATTACCAAAACCCGTACGTTGGGGGATTGAATTGATATATATATATAAAGTGGTCGGTCATTTGTGAAAATATGGTTGACAAGGCCATTTGCCCTACTGCAAGTGTGCTAGGTCCACTGGACTAAAGGTCTTCTCATGCCTTTTAGAAAAGCAGAGTTGATAAGAGGACGGTTGTTTTGACGCTTCCTGGATTAGAATGGAACTAGTTTAACTACCAAATGAGAATAGTGCAGTTGTAAGTTGTAGTTGGAGATTTATATTCAAGCTAGAATGGCAATTCATATGATTTAGGTGGCCTTTTCAAGCAGCCTTAAATTGGTGTAGGGTGACCTTCGACAAATGTCACACGTAAAATCATGAGTTCATTGATTATCTGCATATGATGCATGCTAATGTAGTAAATATCTGCATAGGTAGCTCTGTTGTTGCATGTGTAATTCACCCTCTAAGAGTCAAAGTGTTTGCCTAAATCAACGAACTAGGCCACACTATAGGATGAAATCCAAGTATCCAACGATGGACGTGTTAATAGTTTGAAGTATGCCAATATTTATACAGGGAAAAGTTCAACTTTCAATATAAACTATAAACGTAAAGGTTCAATTTATTGTTGGATCCGCAAAAATACTATATTAGAATTATAAGAAAGTATAAAGTGATAGCGTAATTCATCGTTTCAATCTAAAAACATGATTTAACCTTCTTTTTTCTTGTTGCATGTCCTCAAATTGAGAAAGAAAGGTATATGTTTGCGATTAGTTGCAATGATAATCTTTTTTTCGTTACTAATTATTTCACCCAAATAGGCCTAAACAGTTGTCCATTTAAGTCCTACTGATTCTTCAGTAAGGTATCATTTAGAAATCAAATGATTTGCCCAAGAGAGCAAAAGAACTTTTTCAAAGTTAATGTTTTGGGTAAACTTAAGGAGAGCTTTCAACCATCTTTTCTTTCGTTGTTAACCAAAAGCTAAAACAGGTAATGTTTCAAAAGAGCGGAAAAGGAAAATATTTGTCCTCATTGAGCAATGAGAAAAACAAACACGTATAGTGCCACACCTGGTTCACATTTAATCTTCAAACAAATTCCCACCTTTTCGATCTTTGTTGTCCTCCTATCTTTACTTCTTTCAACCAACACAGCATAAAGAATTAGCTTAAGATAAGAAAACTAACTGCAAGACCAACCTTCCTGCTCTACAATTGCTGTCCATCACTGCCCTTGAATAGATTGAATTTTAGTAGGTAAGTTGGGTAAATCCAACTCCAAGACACAATATGAATTACTTTCATTGTCCTTGAATCAATCTAATATTCTGATAGAAGAATCACCACCTAGGATTGGGTTAGTTAAAGGTAAATTTAAAAAAAAAAATAATAATAAATTAATGAAGTAAAAAACATTAGGTATGAAGTGTGGATGGAAATTCTCCCCTAATTGATTTCTCATCCCATGTTGATGTATTCGAGATCCTAGCCTCATCTCGTATAAAATTGTTGGAGGGCCGACTGCTAAATCGTTCTGCGATCTAAAAGTTACAACAAGGAGACTACTAGCTCTCGTAGTTACGAGTTCGAATTCTCTCATTCCCTATCTAATATTGCTATTAACATGATCGATCAAGTGGTGACTAGAACAATTAACTTTTCATTCGGTTTTAGTTTTAGGTATGGGTTGTCTATTGGGTTTTTGGGTCTAGGACTCCTATTTTCTCTGTATTACTTTTGTAATATGTGCTTCATCTAATGAAAGTTCTATTTGACCAAAAAAAAAAAAAACAATTAACTTTTCCATATTTATACGATTAACATGGTGAATGTCCATTTAACTAAGCTTGTAAATGAACCATAAAGTCATCCAGAAGGAGAGTTAGCTAGACATATGTACTAACATATCATCCCCACAGACCATACTCATGGTTCTCTTTTCTATTAATAATTATTAGGCACATAACAATTATCATCATACAATAATTCATTGCCTAACTCTCAATCTCTTATATACAGAAGAGCATACTAAAAGTGTCATCAGATCCGTGGGTCACAACTTCCATATATCGTATAGTTGTGAAGCACCAATATCTGCTAGCTTTTATATATACTTGCGGTGTTTATTCTATAAATGAAGAAGCTAATCCAATCGACAAAAATATGGGAGGGACAACAATGGTAGACCAACCCCAATGTGGGTCGAGGAATATATAGATGAGAAGTAGGCGTGGTGCCAAATCCAAGTGGGTAGTAGGAGGGAGTTCAAATACATTTCATACATATTTGCTTTACAAAAAAGGCAGGGAGAAAAAAGAAAAGGGGGAATGAAGATGATATTGAAGAGGGCGTGGGCAAAAGCTTTGTCAATTACAAATATAATAGGGTAATGGTGTAGCAATCCTTGCTGTGTTTGCTTCTACTCCTGAAAGCATATAAATCATTAGGAAGGTCCACTGATATGCAGGTATATAAGCTTTCCCACATGTACATGGTACTAGCGTGTATGGTTTATTGGACTCTTGATCAATCTTCATCATCATGGTATTGCTGATTCTGGGTGCTTTCCTTTTAACAAAGTATGATTCTAGGCATATTTGTGTTTGATTCCTACTATCATTGACAAACAGATTATTGTCTTTGTTTAATTAAGGTGAATTTCATTGACGTGTGGCTATAACTCTAGTCGAACAACATTTACCATGTGTAACGGGAACCGAATTGAGGTTTTACCCATTCTACCGCAAAAAAATAATAAAAAATAAGTTTACCCCCCTGAAGTTTAGGGGTGTCATCATTTCACCACCTCTACACTCAATTCTGAATTTTTACCCCAGGAGAATTTCACAAATGGTCACTCAAGTATGACTCATTCGACACTTTGGTCACTCAAGTTTCAAATATATCACTTTGGTCACTAAACTATTACAATGTCAATCACTTTAGTCACCCAATGGGCATTTTATCTCACTTTGATCACTTCTCCCAATCATTCTAATACATATTTCTCAATTTTTCACAATTGGTTGGACGAAAATATCATTAATATTGTGGCAAATAATTTTTTTTAATAAAAAAAAATTAACGAAGTGAATAACGAAGTCATTAATATTGAGTGACCAAAGTGATATATTTAAAAGATGAGTGACCAAAGTGTCGAATAGGTAAAAGTTGAGTAACCATATGTGATATTCTCCCTTTTATTTCCCAAGCTTTCCAATTTCAATCAGCTGTGTCCAATTTCTCAGATTCCATCCAAATTGAACGTTAACTCTGATAATAGGGCCCACTTTGAGGGTTAAAATGGTAATTTCAAGATTAAAAAAAAGAAGATTAAATTCAATTTAGTCCCTCGAACTTTAGGGTTAAAATCAGTTTGGTCCTTGACTTTTTTTTTAATCAAGATGGTCCCTGCACTTCTAATTTCCATCACCAGAGTCCAAATTTTAAAATTGGCTCGAAAGATGACATCATGTGCTGAGTTGGAGCCGACACAGGGGCCCACTTTCAGATTTTAGAAGGCAAAATGGACATTTCTAAATTAATCTAATTTCTAATTTGTTTCTCTAATTTTCTCTATTTTCTTCTCTCTCTCTCTCTCGGGTTCACACCTCACACGCTCCCACTATCCACTGAAATTCTCCACCAAACTCCGGTCGACGGCGGCGCTTGCAGATGTTTCACCAAAGCTGGAACCACACCGCCTTCAACGATGACGTTCACTACGTCCTCTGCCGCCGAACGTCTTGACTGGAGCTTCACCAGCAGCAATCCCAAACTAAAATGGTCGGCCCCCAAATCTTCTCTCTACACCCAAAACCTCTTCTTTCTGGGCACATCCAAATCACAGGCCTCCCAAAAGAACAGACTTCCCTACAAATAACGAAACCAACAGAGCACGTCTCTGTGATTGTTTACCTGAGGATGGATCAGAGATCTGCGGTAGCGATCGAAAGGGAAGCGATCGGAGGTCAAGAGTGCCCCACCTGCAGGCATAACCGCTGCTACTAGGGCTCTATGGCCCGTCGGTCTCCAACTCCGATTTGGTCCTCGCCCACAGAATACCACCACCTCCATCACACCCCAAACCCTCGCTCGATTCCTTCACTTTGCAATCTGGTTGGGCTTCGGGTCGAAGTTTTCATCCCCGGAGCTCGACTCGGAGGTCATGGAGAAACTAACCGGGGGAGACATTTGATGGAATTGAGTGAATGTGAGAAATTAGGGCTTTAATCGGGTTTGGGGAGATAGAGAGAAGGTTGTGCCTACGCCACCGATTTTGATCGAGGAGGAGGACGAGGAGCAAGACGGCGTGGTGTGGAGCTTCAGATCGAAGGGAGGTGGAGGTGGAAGTGGTAGAAGGGTTTTCGTGGTCGTTGCTCTAGAGAGGAAGAAGAGAGAGAGAGAGAGAGAGAGAGAGAGAGAGAGAGAGAGAGAGAGAGAGAGAGAGAGAGAGAGAGAGAGAGAGAGAGAGAGAGAGAGAGAGAGAGAGAGAGAGAGAAGAAAATTAGAGAAAAAAAATTAGAAATTAGATTAATTTAGAAATGTCCAATTTGCCCTTCTAAAATCTGAAAAGTGGGCCCCTGTGTCGGTTCCAACTCAACACATGACGTCATCTTTCGAGCCAATTTTGAAATTTGGACTCGGGTGATAGAAATTAGAAGTGCAAGGACCATCTTGATTAAAAAAAAAGTCAGGGATCAAACTGATTTTAACCCTATAATTCGAGGGACTAAACTGAATTTAATCAAAAAAAAAAAAAAAAACCAAAACAAAAAATAACCACTTCAGGGGATAATCTAACGTCGTTTGGCCAGGAGGCCTCTGCTCCACCATCCCCATCCTCCTTTTCTCAGCCCCTGCTCCACAAGAAATGGAAAATACACAAACGCAGTCCCAAACGCAATCAGAAGTTGCAATTCTAAAGCAAATTCACATAAACAAACATAAAATCGAAGCATTCAACTCAAGAATTACATCTATGGTGGCTCAAATCCAGTTTCAAGACCATGAATACAAACACAAACATACATATCTAGATACACTTATAACCATTTGAATACATACAGGGAGTAGAAGATGAAGATTAATTACATGGAGAATGAGAAAGAACACCAACAGCAATACCAGCAGAAACAACTCCACAGTAGCTATGGCTTTTCATCCCCAACCTTTCCTTCCTCCCAACGTCTCCATCTTGATCACATCCATCTTGAACACCACCCTACCCTTATTATGCAGCAATGTACACCCACCCACCATAATACCAAGCAACAAAAAAAAAAAAAAAAGTTAATTACTAGTTACTCCCTATATTTATAGGGTTTCGTCGTTTCAGTCCCTGACCTTTGAATTTCACCTAAAAAGTCCATGAACTCTCAATTTCCTCCCATTTCGTCCCTGCCGTCAAGCTCCGTCCAAATTGCCCGTTAAATTGCTGACGTGGCATTCCTCGCACGCTGAAATGTCTAATTTACCCTCACTTACTTTTTTTTTTAATTTATTTATTTTCTTCTCTCTCTCTCTCTCTTGTTTCTTTTTCTTTTGTTTTTTTTTTACCTCTTCTTCTTCCTCCTCTGTTTATCTGTCTTCTTCTTCCAAAAACAAACCCAGCTCTCTCCATCTTCACTTCCTGCTCCCTCAACCTCCTCCACTTCTCTTCCTCCTTCGAACCCACCTCCACAACATCATCAACATTCACTTTAACTTCAACATCAACAGCATACTCACCATCCCTACTTTTAGAATGAGCCCCATAAACAAAAATACATCTCCTAGTGCTAAAGGCCAACTTAGCATGGTGGAAAATTCGATCCAATTCGATAGGAACAAGTACGCAAATGATTATAGCTAAACTGCATACTGCACTGCACACCCCGATCCCTTTAAATTGATTTATCACTTATCTGGCAGTCATGATTCATAAGCAAATGCATGTAGTGCAGAAATTGAACATCAGAAACAAAGCAAATAAAGATTAAACCAAAGCTTGGATATTACCAAAAATCCAAATAATTACACTGTGAATGCTAGAAAAGGATCGAAAACTACCAAAGACCATAACTTTAACTGTGTTGTGCACTCAATATCATTCAAGAAGTCAAATTTGACATTAGCTTCTATGAACATATAAGAAACCTCATCAAAGACCAGCATGATTGAGCTTTAACTAGTAACTACTGATTGGAAATCACAGAGCCTAAACCCATCAAAATACAACCTTTTTTCAGGATTGCTTAGACCCAGGTACTGTGTTTTAGACGAATAAAGATTCATACTTTGGTTTTCAATTTCTCGGAGAAGAAACAGAGAATCTGAAAATCAGAGAGAAAGAGAAAGTTACCGGAGAATGTGAGGATGGAGCCTCGGGATTCGAATTGGAGAGGGAGCCAATTGCAGAGTGGGATCTCGAGGAGGGAGACAAATTGACTTGAGGCAGTGGTGTGTGTGTGAGTGAGGAGAGTCGAAAGAGAAGAGAGTTTGGCTCCCTTTCTGCTTGAAAATTTGGAATTACATTCACCATTCCCTACAGTTTTTGTAGTTCAATCCCTATAATGTAGTCCCTTTGCTGAAGTACTCCCTCCCTCTCGACCTCACGATCGTCTCCGCCAAGCACCTGAAGAACGTCAACTGGAAGAACGACGACCTCGACGACTCCGGCTCCACCCGACCCGTCTGGAATGAGCGCTTCACTTTCCCCCTCTCCTTCTCCCTCCACGACTCCTTCCTCACCCTCGAAATCTTCCACTCCAAACCCTCCGACACTCCCAAACCCTTAGTCGGCTCTCTCCACCTCCCCCTCAAAGACCTACGCGACCCGGATAAACAGAGGAGGAAAGAGACAGAAGAAGAAGAGGTAAAAAGAAAAAAAGAAAAACAGAAGAGAGAGAGAGAGAATAAAATAAATAAATTAAAAAAAAAAAAAAAAAAGTAAGTGAGGGTAAATTAGACATTTCAGCGCATGAGGAATGCCACGTCAGCAATTTAACGGACAATTTGAACGGAGCTTGACGGCAGGGACGAAATGGGAGGAAAATGAGAGTTCAGGGACTTTTTAGGTGAAATTCGAAGGTCAGGGACTGAAACGACGAAACCCTATAACTATAGAGAGTAACCAGTATTTAATCCAAAAAAAAATATTTTAAATACACCAAATAGCATTACCGATCTCGTAAAGAACCTATAATTAAATTTTCGACAGATTTAAGCACCCATCAATGCCTTCTTCAACTCCTCACTCACATCTCCCTCCTGTGACTTCTTCTCATTAATTGTAGCTGGAGCCCCAATTCCCACTACTCTCCATTCCACGGTGCTTCCCCGAATTCAAACTCCCTCTAGCCATTTCTTGCTGGAGATACTCCACAGCTTTTCTCAGCAACTCATTCTCGCTCTGTAAAGCCTCCAACTTCAAATGCAGAAAAGAATCAATCCAGAAACATGAAATCCAAGACACAATTATACTAAAACCTAGCTCCGTAAAGCAACAAGCTTTCTAACCCAGAACACATTCACCAAAGACATTTTCAAGCCCCATATCCTAAAACAACAAAAACCCACTTCCAACTCAGATCTGCAACTCCAAAAATCAAAATCGAAACCCAACGAGATCGACTCCTCCGTCGCCACGCCTCTCCGGAAGTAAAGATGGTCTTCTTCACTGAGATCGGTGACCTGGACGAGCTCGTTCAACCGCTGTGGGTACTTCTTCCGCTGCACGACCTCAGCCAGTTGCTGCTGCCCACCGCTCTTCTCCACTGGAACAATCGCTCCGGACTCCGGGTCTGAAACGACGCCGTTCTCGTCGCCTCCTCCGCTCATTTTGGGACCTTGAGGGCTATTGTGGCAGTGGCTAGGGTTGAATTGTGGGCAGATAAGGTTCTTGGCGGCGGAGGAGGAAGAAGGAGAGAGAGAGAGAGAGAGAGAGAGAGACCCTGAAAGTGAAAGAGAGAGGGTTTCTTGTTTTGGTTTTTTTTTTTTTGTCTTGAAATGACCATTTTAGCCTTCAAAGTGGGGCCTATTATCAGAGTTAACGTCCAATTTGGACGGAATCTGAGAAATTGGATACGGCTGATTGAAATTGGAAAGCTTGGGGGGTAAAAATTCAGAATTGAAAGTAGAGGGGGTGAAATGATGACACATTTAAACCTCAGGGGGGTAAACTGAAATTAATCCATAAAAAAATGACTCTTAACGATTTCGCTCAGATCATCCATCCCAAGCTTTTTCTTTATTACCTTCAGGAGAGTTTTAGGATGAATGTTCACTACGAAAAATACAGTCACTACTGTATCACCCTTTTCTCACAGACATAAATTTGACATTTTCACTGCAAAGTCTTATTTTAATCTGCGTTTATGTCATAATTTTTGTAGCTGGAGTTTGGAAGACAGGTAAATTACTCCTAGACTCTAGGTAAATGTTTCTCGAGCACATGATTAAACAAAAAAATGAAGACCATGATTTGCTTCATCCTTTTCTTCTTCTATATCCAAACGGACCAAAACCATTTGGTGTAGATATATAGATTCATCAGCTGAACAAATAATAAGCACTCCTAGCTACCAAGTATTTGGCAAGGAACAATAATGATAACTTCATTAAGCTAAGTACGTAGTTGAACAACAAGTAGGTATAAGGATGTCTCTTGGCACTAATTAAATGTACTAATGCCTGTAATCACTAGAGCCATTCTAAAAAGGGAGAAGCACTACTTTGTTAAATAGGTTCTTTCAGATGCATCAGATCGAGCTATAAGAAACTATTCCTATCAGATGTAGAGATCGATCAAAAGAAAAACAAAGATAACCACTTTCCTCAAAGCATCCACCTCTAAAACTAAGAGATCGAGGTGGCTATCTAGCCTTCATTAAAAGAAAAATAAGAGCTATATGAGCTACAGCGCATACAGCCCCCTTCCATCTTTCATCCCTAGGTGTCCTAGGAATCGGAACAGGAGGTGGTTGACTGCGAGGAAATTTTCCTTTTTCAACGATATAGTGCAGCGTGGTTTCGAAGCCAAACATTTCTACAGCCTTCATAGCATCTCTGAACCCTTGGCCATAAACTTTATCTTTCCACCTCTCCATCACTTGGACTTGATACTCTTTCAACTTTCTTGCGTATTGAGCTTGCTCATTGGTTTTGTACCAAGAATCAAAATCACTACTAGAACAAAACCATTACAAGTGGTGGACTTCATTACTTGGCAGATCCCTTCTTCAACTCCTTTCCCATTCCCACGGCTTACAACCTGTTAGGCATATATTGGATAGAGAGAATAGTATATAGAGATTTTTAGATACAGAAGATTCGAACTATATGCATGAAACTCTGAAAAAATTGCTTAATTACGTTCACTTTAGAATCTTAATTAACTTTTGGTATTGAATAGAACATGAAGAAGGTGAAATTGGCACCCCACTTTTCGTAAACCATCCCCTCTGTGTTATGCAAATTCTCATAGTAATAATTAACATGCAAAAGCTGCAGAGTATGCCAAAAAAAAAAAGTGCATAATATCGTTCCCAGAACATATTGCACTTGAGGAAATACTTAAGTATCTAGATTAACGCCCAAAAAATAAAAAATAAAGTAATGCTGAATTCAGACCTTGAAGTTTCAACCAAGCATGCATCATCGATGAACCGAGTTCCTCCCATGTGCTAAAGTTCCTCCCATGGCTACACTTCACGCAAATGGACCGAGTCAAAATCTAGTAAATATCATGGAAGGACCAGCAGGTGTGGGGAATAAATAAATAAAAATTGATGAACAATAATAAATTAATAATGCAAAAAAAGGTATCAGTAAAAAAAAAAAAAGGGAAGTATCCGTACTCGGGTCGTGCAGACAAAACTGAAATTCTTAATTTGCCCCAAAGACATGTTGCTAAATCTTGCAACACGGTTAAATCTTCTAAAAATTTCTGAATATATAAACCAAACAAGAAAACTTTCATTCATATATAGCACAAGTTTACACTTGGGTTAAGAGTTACATGCATATGTACGTCAAAAATGTCGAATTACTAAGCACCAAAGAAAAAAACAACTAGTTTCTGACTGAACTCTTACCCTTTCCATACAATAGCAAGTAAAACCGACACAGATTCCTTGCAACATAGATTTAGAACCAAAAATAAATAAAATTGAAATTAGAAATCTAAATATCAAGTGTATATAAGAAAACCATAGCTCATATGAAATTGCTCGCTGAAGTAATTATGTTAATTACCTTGTTTAGAGCTGCACATCTCATTACCATCGACCAACAAAATAGGAATGTCTCGATCAACCATCAGATTTAAACTTTTATAAAAGTTATGCACATTTTCAATAATTGGCTTGAATTCTTAATAGCAATAGAACAGCATTTTGAACAAGTCATTAGACCACGACCAAGGTTCAAGTATTCTATCTCCCCGGCTTGCTGCATGAATAGACAACAAGTTATGTAAACAAATCCCACAAAAAAGGCAAATATGTAATTAACTGAAAAATGAACAAACATTTGTTTGTGTTGTTGCTGCAACGAACTTTGCAAAATAAATTGTCTTTCTACAAACCTTAAATTTATGACAAGTGATACAATTCAGAGTTCCGTCATATTGATGTCCAGAACAGCATCTTTGGTCCCAAAATTTATCATGAGCCAATGAGTTCTGCAGAAATAAAAGAGGAGAAGATCGATGAATAAAAGTACTTATGCAGATCGAAGTGTGGCCGGGTTTAGTAATTCCTGCATTTGTAATTACTAATTAGTGCTTTACCGTGAATGGTATCAGGGACGTTTAGCTAGCTGGATGGCAAGACCATTGTACTAAAGTAGGCTCTAAACACTGAAGGCCATCCTACTACTTCCTAAAGGGACGTAGGGGAAGAAATCATTATGAAAAACACAAAAATTGCTCACATAATCCATCTCATGTTATGTACATCCGAGAGAAATTAAAATATATTCTTTATATCACAGAAATATATATCTCTAAGCGTTTAGAAGCAAAAGTATTTGGCTTTGAAACTTTGAAAGCTTGGGTTCTGACTACAAGTTTGGGAGCTAAGAAACGAAAGGCTCCTCAACCACTGTAAACCTAGTTCACAGAAAGAAACCTAGCCTGTAACTCGGGCGCATATAAGAAGGTATTCTAGTTTTTCCACTATTCTACTCTATAAAGTTTCAATAAAATTCGGTGAACTGAAAAGTTATGCACGTAAGAGTGTTAAAAAATGGAGCTAATTAGAAAGCTGACACTAAAAGTTTAATTAAATACTTACAGAATGTTTTTTGCAAACGTAACAAATATTCATGTTGTCTCTGCATCCTGGATTGTTGGCACCGCAGCTATTGGAATTAGTCATGACAGTAATCGTGTCTTTTTCGTATTTGGTCGGGGAGCTTTCAACAGGGTTTACTGAATTATCTGTAATAAATAGCTAGGGTATTATTTATTTATTTGCTATATATTATGTAATTTTTATGATGATGTCTTCCAGGATTGGAGTCCCTTATAGAGTAGAACTTTTCTTTTGAAGTTAGATTCCTGTAGAGATTTGAAGAATCAAGGATTGCTCTTTCAAGCCTTTCTTTGCTTCCAAGCCAGCCGCATGTTTCCCTATTTGAAGAGATTTCTCAGATAATTCTTTTATCTCTTTTTGATGCATGAGGTCCGGTTATAGGAAATTATTCCTTACCGGATATGGAGATCGACCAAAAGAAAAACAAAGAGAACCACTCTTCGCTCGAATCAAAGAGAATACCAAGATCTTCTTTATACGCACGCCCAATCAGGGTAACTTGTAAATGACTTAAATTGAAACTAGCAAAAACTCTCCAAAAAAAATCTGTAATTGTTACATCATAAAGAACCAAACAAAAAGTATTCAAGACTTGTCATTTACAACTAAAAAAGGAACCTAAACACTTCACTCATGCATGCTGGCCATTGTTAAAGGGAGGTAGTCAAGGCAAGCTCTAGCAGAGACAAACGTACCAAAATGGATGGAATAGGCTGTTCATCAACTACATCAAGCACATTCTTCATTCGACAAAATATGGTTTATTTTCTAACAGCAGCTAACACATTATAACAGTTTGAGCAGGTTCTTCCCTGTGCACTCTATACCTGATTAGGAACTTTTCTTTTGGCCTTCAGGGTCAACCCAGCAACTTCTATGGCAAAGTATTGTTCCTACTCTCACTGGACAATAGATGACAATTTAATTAATTTTTGGATAATTGGTTGACTTTTGGTTTGCAATAATGACCAGGGAAATTAGACTCACCTAAATATTATCCATTTCAACTGCTCATGATTAGCGCAAAAAACAGAAGATGACCTACTGTAAGACGTTTAAAATGCTAATTCCTGAAGAACTTCAAGTGTCTTTTGATGAACCTGTATGTGAGAGACAAGGATACAAAATGAATAACTAGAAGAATGTTGAATAGCATGGCTGTAAAATGAAGGAAATTATCTATGGGAGATGGTATGACAAGCTATTTATTCACACAGTGACTTGCTCAAGCAATATACAGATCATATAGGAGATGTCAATGGAGAAAGACAGAAAGTGTGTAATTATAAATCCTACAGATGACTTCTTCATAATAGAAAATAATAAGAACCATTTGGAAAATACAATTTCAAGACAGTAACTAGTAAAGCTTACCCACTCTAGATGTTGTGCTGTGATGCCAGAGACATTTCCAGCATATATACCACCTAAGACCTGGAAAGTTAAAAGTATCCAATCAGTATTTGTCCTATAGAGTGAAGGTTACTGCATATGTCAGTAAGGTTGATCAGAGTGCCTCAAGTCAATTTCATTTTACACACAAGATATTGTTTTTTCGATTTAGAAATATCAAATGAGCATTTCCCAACTTGACCATATCATGATTTTTGGATGCCTTGAGGTTACACAGGGATTGAAATAACTGTGGCACAACTTAAAAGCTAAACTGGGTGCATCAAGTGACTCTCACCTTGGATACAGTCTCAAGAAACATGCCAGGGCGCACAGGAAGCGCTTTTCGTCCTGTAACACTTTCCTGCCAACAGCGATGCATAGGTCAATATAATACAATATTTAATTACACACAATGTGTGCGTGCCAGCAAGCTTACAGACGTGCACTGTCTACACAAATGTATAGTTATATGCTGTACTTAAACCCACCCTTCCTGCAATTCCACTCGAACCCTTTCTACTGGTGGTATCTTCCTCATCACTGCCAGAGTGTTCTGCACCTTCGTCTTTTCCTTCCATTACACTTTTTATCATCTCCTCCACAGTCTTCCCCGGTTTCAAAGCTACCAGTTTGGTTAAGAAGTTCACCTGCACTGACAGGAGTTTTAATATGGTCAAGACAATATGATGAAATGATCATGGTATCATTCTAAGTAGAATGCAATCTTCCAGAGTACAGTGACAAACTCTTAGATATCATTATGATACTATCTCAACAGAAAGAAACAAACACGGGGTAATGAATCAGTTTGGTATTCTATAATTATCTCTGTAAATGCAGTAATATGAGACCTCTGATTCAGGAAGAGTCTTAAACCCACGATCATTTCTCTCATCTAGTATTCCACCTCCCATCATATTCCGAGCTTCCTCTCTGATTAAAACAAGTCTTGCAAGTAGCTTTCGATCCGGAACTATAGGCCGAGTTTCCATTGTCTTCAACAAATTTCATATGAAAATGGAATCATTAGCAGAACAAGAATAGGCTTAGTACTAACTACACTATTGATATAACAAAGGAAATATAAACTCAAAGTTCACCTAACATAATACACATTGCACTACTCTGTAGTCTGTAAGCTAAAAAACCAGTTCCTTGTTTAATCGCACTAAAACAAATTTCTGGAAAAAGTTACCAATACAAGAAACAAGATTTAATGCCAAACCTAGAATCTGATTATAGTGGAGGAACATTTGCCAAATAAGGGAAAATGTATTGCTCTCACCTCTCATTTTCAACTTTTGGGGAGACAATATCCAACACTCCCAACTCCCAAGTAAACATTACATAGTGGATGAAGTAACATAATTTACAGAAGGTAACAGTTAAAACACTTGAGTACTTTTACATCAAGTTTCAAGACAAAAATTTAGTGATGGTTCTAAAGGAAAATTAGAAAAGCTGGTCGCTATCTTTGTGATATTAGAGCTAGGACAGAAAACCACCTAAGCAAATGTTAACTTCATTTAGGGGATCAGCAACAGACAAAGCGCATCATAATTTGCAGAACATACAATTTTATTTATGATGGAAAAGGCACTCTATTCAGAACCTGATAGTGTAATTTTTTTACTGATTACCTCCAGTAAATCATCAGCTTGGTTAGCAATTTCATTTAGATTTGCAGCTGGAACATGAACTTTGACGTCATTTTTACTTTTAAATACACCACCACCAGCAGCCACTCTGCGTAGTAATTCATGTCTACTTTCTTTCAGAGGAGTCCTACAGAGTAGCCCAATCACTTGAACCTACAAATAAACAAGTTTAAAAAATGAAGTACGATAATTGCCAAAGACTAGCATTACACAAGAATCAGAAAATTGACTTGAAGGAAAATCCTTACATGTGGGGGGCATTTTTTTGTAAGGTAGGATAAGACTGTGTCCTTAATCACCTCCAATAGAGACTTGCGCTGAAAATAGAAGATCATACCAGTCAGAATTAAACATTGCACCAAAAAAAAAAAACAGCCAGAGTAACAGTACATAGCTTATCTTTGTGCAACATGAATTACTGGTGCCAAAAGAATTTAAAGGTCATTGCTAGCTCAATCATATCATATCATATGTAAACTGGGGTTTGGGGCACGGGCTGATCCACATTAAAGCAATAGCAACGTGTAAGTTTCGAAATCGAAACCTTCTCGTCTTGGTCACTGTCAGCAAGTTGAATCATGTAGTCCAGCGCCATCATGAAACCGGCCTCCATCTCATCAACTCTCTTCCCCAGGACCCCTTGTGCAGCTATTTCCACTGCCACCTCTTCAGACGCCTCATCCATCTTCATATCCTCCAACTACACACGACCAATAATCAATGTAATCCAAAATTCAAACAACTAATTCTTCTTCCGACCGACTCTTATACCAATATAGTATAACAATCAGAATTCCAGAACTGGGTGAGGAAAAAGAGGTAAAAGGACTTACGAGGGTGATCATTTCTTCGAGGACAGAAGTGACTTGTTCTCCACCTTTGAGAAGGGCTTCAATCTGGGCCGGGTCCAATTTCTCTTGGGTAGTTCTGTGGACGACGCCCAATCCGTCGTCTGGGAAGCCTCCACCGACCTCATAAGTGCCACAGAGTCGCTGAAATTGGCTCTTCTTCTTGTGGGCTGGTTGATTTGGATGCCACTGGGATTGTGTGTGGTGAGAGGAAAATGATGGGAGAGAGAGGAGACAGGGAGAGATAGTGGTTCGGCGGAGAGATTGTGATGGTGAACAAGTGGGGAAGAATATGGTGGTGCTCTGCATCATTTTTGCCGGGTTTTGAGATGGGTTTTTGCGTTCCCGGAAGATGGAGGACTAGAAATATCTCCGGAATTTGATATTTGTTTATTAAAAAATAAAAAAATCACGCCGTCTGTGGGAATCGAACCCACGACCACATGGTTAAAAGCCATGCGCTCTACCAGCTGAGCTAAGACGGCTCATGTTTACTTTTGTCGTTTACCCATTTTTCCATTATTTAGGAAGTAAAAAGTAAAAACCAAATGAAACTTATTGTGGATCCCCAATGTGTGATTAGAAATTTTAGCATGAACACGTAGGAGAAGATACATTACGAATTTTAGGAGTTACATTATAGTTAAATTGAATGTTTGCCTACTCAGATACTTCCTACAATATGACGTTAATATAAACAATTGCACTTTGCTACCGGCCAAACCAAATTTTTTAGTTAAACACATTGTTTGAAAGAATGACAAAACACATTGTTTTATAATGGAAGAAACTATCAATAAAATCCTTTCTTGTTCCTTATCAGCTTGAAAAGAAATTCTTAGGTGGGGGTTTCCCCACCACGTGGCTTTACGGCCACCCAATCAGAAGAAATGAAATTTTCCATCTTTTTCGAAACTGTCCCTGCTCCTTAAAGTGCAATACTCAAAACACCCCTCCCTGTTAGGCAGTGATTGATCCTCCCCACCACGTGTCCGTGCAGTCCGCCTCACGCAAGATTCTCTCCAGCTTGAAACAAGAAATTCACCTATGGTCAAACCACCGGTCCACCACAATGGCCCATTGGCCCCCATGTAATTTGTTAGTTCTTTCTTGGTTTGGTTTTACAAAATGGAACCGTTGTGAGCTGTGACCAACTCTGCGCTACCATAAACACGAGGAAGTGGAGGAGCCTCCCCCTCCCCCACTCCATTACTGCCAAATATTTTGAATATTTGCTCCTAATTTAATCCTCCTTGATTTGCTTGTCAATGGATGGACCCCACAACGGATAATTGCGAGAAAGGGAAATGAAAGAAAAGGTCACTTTAGAGAGTAAAATGATAAAAATGTCATCTAGTTTTCCACTTGATAAAAAGGTCCATTGTAAATTATTAGTAATATTAATTTAGTCCTTATGAATAATAAGTTGATGTTAAAAAAGGTCAGTTTTTAATTTTTTTGATTCCGATTCTACCCTTAAAGCCTACTACATGTTTCTGATTCCCATTACAGTAGAGCCCGATCGCCCACAAATTTGAAACCCTAAATGCAACAAGATGACCATGGAGCGGAATAGGACTAGGAACTGGGACGACCTCCACAACGAAGAAGACGATGATCGCTTCTTCGAGTCCGGGGAGAGAATCTCCTCCACTGTGCCTATCGACCTGGAAGCCTCGTCCTCCGACAATGAGAATTTCGACGACAGTCATTTGTCCTTTGCCTTCTTCCGCGCTCGAACCCGAGCCCGATCGGGAACCGGGGGCGTCGAATTCGCTGTTGCAGGCATTGCCTATACGGTCGAGATCAGAGGAATAGATCGAAGCTTTCTCTGCCGATAAAACGAAGGAAAGAAGAGTTAATCGGCACAATCTCGAAACAACGGCTGACGAGAACGTCGTTGACTATCGCTGCGCCTAGCTCTATAATGTGTTCGTCCTCGACGTCTCGTCACTCCTTGTTCAGGTTTTGCTCTGAAATTCACTTTAAGCATTTTTTTCGATTGAATTTTTTTTTTTTTGCTCGATCGTATCAATTTAAGTGTTTGGATACAGAAACATAAGCAATCTGATGAAGAATATGGCTGGAGGTTGCATGAATTTCAGGCCGAATTAGCTTCCTTCAATGAGCTCCGGCAAAAACTCCAAAGAGAGGTTCGTTGAATTAGGCATAGATTTTTGTGTAGATAAGGTGTTTGATGAGCTGCTTGTGAGAAATAGTTGTGACTGTGATTGTAGATTGAATCTGTGAGTTTCAAAAGGAACAAGAAAATGTATCTCAATAGTGACCGGAAGGTGTTTGTGTTTATGCCTGACTGAAATTTTTTGTGTAGGATTCACAAGGAGGAAATGGAGAAATGGCAGGATGAGATCAGAGAGTTGCGCGCGATTGATGCTTTGAATGAGGAAGCTAGTGCTGTGCTGCATAATGCTACATATTTGCTTCAGAATCCTCATGTTGATTCTTGAAGGTAACAACTATATTTGCTAGTCATGTGTTCATTTTACTGCATATGTAACATACTTCTGCAAATTGAGACTCCCGACGTTGATTATGTTATGTATGGCTGGTGCAATAGGTCCATGGATATAGTTTAGCTTGGTCTGATAGCTGGTTTACCTTTATTCTCAAAGGAAAGTCGTTAGGATTGTTAACAATGAACTAATTTCATTTGAGCAGAACATGTGAAATAATGCCGTTATGGCCGATAATTTGAACATATTCACTTTCTCCCAACCCTCCACGTATTCACTTTCTACCCCAATTCTTATGCAACGTAGATATTAATTTTTCTTCGAACCAAGCCATTCCATTGTGGTTCCTATCACCTCGGCATCCTAATACTTTTTTTACCCTTGTAAGGTATCAAAACCTCAGGTATGGTCTAACAAGCGGCTGGTCAAGGATGGTGCAAGTTGAGAATTTTCAGGTCGGTGATATGGTGCAGCTAATGGTGCTTCACAGAGGTTAACAACAATCTACACTTAGCTATGTATCACCCGGAAGGATCTTCTAATAACAATACTAACTAGAGCAAATACTAGCTGCATGCTCTTGAATCAGTTAAAATTATTATGGCCGGTTTAATTTTCTAGCTTCAGGGAATAATGCTCGTGTAGTGCTAGAAGGTCATCATTTTCTTATAGCTAGGTTTTGTTTACTTTGTTGTTCTTTTAATTTTGTTTTGCTGTTAAATAAAGTCAAAGATGATTTATCAAACATTACTTTTCTTATTCTTCACTTGTTAGCAGCTTTTGTTACGTAGTGATATACGTGCAAATTAAGAACTAGAATCAAGAAGTTAGTAGAATGGCTGGTGCAATAGGTCCATGGATATAGTTTAGCTTGGGTCTGATAGCTGGTTTACCTTTATTCCCAAAGGAAAGTCGTTAGGATTGTTAACAATGAACTAATTTCATTTGAGCAGAACACTTTGATCTTTTGTTCTCAATTTATACAGATAGCAAATCTGAGCTGAATCCTTTTGCCATATACGCCAGATGTTTCATCTGATGTGTCTCAGGAGAGGTCAAGTGACTTTGCATCTACTTGTAGCCTAGTTGAACCTGGTAGTGCTGCTAAAAGAGTGGATGGTGCTAATTCAAATTCAACAAGTACGTAATCTATCATGGCTGTGTGCATTTATTCATGACATAGTGGTTTACTAGATTCTTTCATACCTAGGGCCTGAACAGGTCTACAACATCTTTTTTGTGGTAATAAGAATCATAATATTTGGTGATAAACAACAAAAATAACATTTACAAAAAAAAGTAGTAATATATTATCAGGGGTACATTTGTAGAGACATAAGCATTTCTCTGGCATTGAATTCCCAAGCCAATTTAAATTTTAGGTACTGACTGCCAGACTGACAAATCATGTCTATATTTCCATCAATGAACTGTTGGGTTCTCTTATATGCAGGAGGAAGCTTTCCATGTATGCTTCTGTTACAAATATTATACCAAACCTGGATGATCAGTCAAGAATCTGGCTGTATCCTACTGTTGCAACATCTTACTTAGTAGTTATCACATGCATATAATATTTGTATTCAATAAATCATTCATACGTTTATTCACTTTTCTACTGTGCAATAATTCTTAGTAAATCTGATGGGTTTTTAGTATTGCAATGAACTTGTTCTCCTTAAGCCATAAATTACAGATGTTGTGGATATAGATACGAAAGCGGTACAAAACTTTGAATTTGATGCAGAGAAGATGACTGCCTATGAAACATGTAATAGCATTTGGAAGATGATAACTTCATTAGATATTTCACATTTCCCCCTGAGATAGCTTTGTATAGTGTCATGCAATATTGTTTTTTTTTTATTCGTCTGTGTTTCTGGAGAAGTAATCTGTTGACAGTTTGTAATTTAGAATTGTAACATACACGTTTAAAGCTGATTATTGAGAATCTTGTTGGTGCCATTTTAAAGTGGATTATTGGGAATCTTGTTGGTGCCATTTTGTAGTTGTTTTGGAACTGTTGTTACTTATGTTTATGTTATACAATTTTGATTTATTGGAGGACACAAAAAATTGTGTTAGTTTTGATCACTGACCATGTCACTATGACATGGCCGGTAACATAGTGACATGGCCGGTAACTTGATTGACAGTGACATGGTCAGTTACTTGAGATTAACAGTGACATGGTCAGTTACATGATCAGTGACTTAGTTAGTTACTTGAGGTTAATAGTTACCCAAACAGTGACTTGAAAATTCCAAAATATGTAAGTGACATGCAATGTGACTTGGGTCAGTGACATGGATATAATAATGACTTGACAAGTGACTTGTTCGGTGATTAACAGTGACATGGTCAGTTACTTGAGATTAACAGTGACATGGTCAGTTACATGATCAGTGACTTAGTTAGCTACTTGAGGTTAATAGTTACCCGGACAGTGACTTGAAAATTCCAAAATATGTAAGTGACATGCAGTGTGACTTGGGTCAGTGACATGGATATAATAATGACTTGACAAGTGACTTGTTCGGTGATTGACAGTGACATGGTCTGTTACTTGAGATTAACAGTGACATGGTCAGTTACATGATCAGTGACTTAGTTAGCTACTTGAGGTTAATAGTTACCCAGACAGTGACTTGAAAATTCCAAAATATGTAAGTGACATGCAGTGTGACTTGGGTCAGTGATATGGATATAATAATGACTTGACAAGTGACATGTTATTGACAGTGACTTGTTCGTTGATTGACAGTGACATGGCCGGTAACTTGATTGACAGTGACATTGGCAGTTACATGATCAGTGACTTAGTTAGTTACTTGAGGTTAATAGTTACCCAGACAGTGACTTGAAAATTCCAAAATATGTAAGTGACATGCAGTGTGACTTGGGTCAGTGACATGGATAGTGACTTGTTCGGTGATTGACAGTGACATGGTCAGTTACTTGAGATTAACAGTGACTTTGGCAGTTACCTAGATTCACCTCGAGAGGATTATTCCTCACTCATATTGGTTTTGAGGTGATTTCTTCTCACACCCATATTAGCCTTCAGAGGATTTCTTCTCACACATATTTGTCTTTAGGGAATTACTTTACTCCTCACCCAAATTTTCTTTAAGAGGATATCTCCTCACCTAGATTTCCCTTGAGGAGATTACTCCTCACCCATATTAGCTTTGAGATGATTTATTCTCACACAGATTAGCCTTTAGGGAATTACTTTACTCTTCACCTAAATTTTCTTTAAGGAGATATCTCCTCACCCAGATTTCCCTTGAGGAGATTACTCCTCACCCATATTAGCCTGAGAGGATTTCTTCTCACACAGATTAGCCTTTAGGGAATTATTTTACTCCTCACCCAAATTTTCCTTAAGGGGATATCTCATCATCCAGATTTTCTTTGAGGAGATTACTCCTCACTCATATTGGTCTTGAGGGGATATCTCCTCATCCAGATTTCCCTTGAGGAGATTACTATGAATATATGCAATATGACTTGGCCAGTAACTTGGTCAGTGACAAGTATATAACAGTGACATGGTCAATGATGCAATGTGACTTGGCCAGTGACTTGGTCAGTGACTTATATTACAGTGAAATGCAATGTGACATGACCAGTGACATGAATATAACAATAACTTGACAAGTGATATGCAATTGCCAATGACATGTTCAGTGACTTGTCTACTGACTTGTGATCAACCTTGGACATGGTCAGTGACATTGACTTGTTGAATTCAAAAGATGCCGAAAATTAGAATGTGTTGTAAAAGATCTATAAAAATAATGTTTTATTAAGGAAAAAACATAACAGTGACATCATAAAAAGATACAAAAAGCTAATTTATTTAATAAACTGGAGTTTACAATTCACCAGTGACTTGCATCCTAAGCCCTAGGCAAATTTCTAAAACTCTAAATCTGCAGAGATCCAATTGTGCCTATGTTCCGCAAATATCTTGATTATATGAGCTTTATATTGCAAAATATCCTTGCTGAGTTTCTTCTGAATCCCCTCCTCTTTCGAAAGTTTCTCCATGTAGTTCACCTCTGTCTTGGAAAAATCAAGTGCCGGTTGTGATATTTCAAGCCCTTCCTTTCGAACAATGGACACATACCTAGAAGTGTTGTAGAAGAAGAACAATATAGAGTTTGAGCAACAGAGTTTTACAGTAGTTCAAATGCAAGCAAGCATCCTAACTTTGCTTATTGGAAATGCAGCTACAGTACCGTTGAGGATTGAAATTGTCAACTCCAAGGTCCTCATCCCGTAGAAGAATGCGACTATATTGATCAACTATATCAGGATGTAAGAAACGCTTTGCGAACCACCTAGGCATCAAGAAAGCTATCACTCAGAAATGCATCTAAAATAAGCCAACTTCTAATACAAATGAAATGATTGAAGGCATGAAGATAAGTCCTGTGTACCATTTTGTTTGATTGACTACAGACACATAAATGACAAGATCATTCCATTGAAATTGCTTCCACTCATCAACGTTACCATCATAATGAAAAAGCATCACAACAAAACCAC
Source organism: Rosa rugosa (assembly GCF_958449725.1). Classification (NCBI taxonomy): domain Eukaryota; kingdom Viridiplantae; phylum Streptophyta; class Magnoliopsida; order Rosales; family Rosaceae; genus Rosa; species Rosa rugosa. Next base: position 37,842,316 of record NC_084822.1, read on the forward strand.
TTGACAAAAACTGCATTACGGTGTATAAGATCAAACACAAAGCCAATTCAATAGAATGTCAATGCAATATAATCTATTAAATATCACATTCCAACTATGAAAAAGGCATGAAACATCAAATAACATAATTATAAAAATTTCAAATCAGCAACAGTTTAACAATTCAGTAGTTCAAGAACTTGGAAACTTTGAAACATTCTTTATGAGTTTTCATGCCAAAGCCAATGAGTCTAGAAGAAAACAAAAATTAGAAGTGGATCGAGATTGGATTAATATTTTGAAGAGATTGAGAGAGTCGGAGCCTTTACTAAATTTGGGAGATTGGAGGGATTGGAATCGAAGAGCCAATGGATCTGCATGAGGCATTTTTTGTGAGAGAGGAGTTGGTTTCTTTATCTTCATATTACTTAAATATCTTCTAGCCTAGATGATCCTACTTGGTGATCAATAGCTAATGCAAGTCCAAAAGGCAATCATAAATGTAAATAGATTTCTGTATCCAATTGACATACAGTAAATATTTCAAAAAACTGCAAAAATTTCTGCCTTTATTGAGTACCTATCTCAATAATTGGTCAAAAATCAGATATCAACTATGTCTTTAGCTCATTTCTACATTAGATGGATGTATAAAGTGATATACATATATATAACAATATAATTGGCAAGAGGAAAAAATAATTACTTACCAGGAAAACAGAATCCCTAGCAGCAAGAGCAGCTATATCAGCACAAGAAACAAACCCTCCCACATTTGCTATGAGCTAGCTCACGGAGGTCATTGATGATTTCGAAGGCCGTGGCCCTCAAACTCAGGTTTGGAGGTGCCTCCTGCTCACTTGGACCACTCGCTGATCCATCAAGCAAAACTGACCCATCACATCCCTGCAATATCAATATTTATTCAATTTGACATGTACGCATTATATATCGGTCTCAACGCTCCCAATCAAAAGTCTCACCAATTCTTTTTTTAAAAGGTAGGACTAAAATTAACTCAGTGACTGACATAAACCATCTGATTATGTGCAACCCAGTGCTACTGAAAATGGCAAAGTGCAACTTCAAAACAAAAGAATCGGAATGCCCAAAAACTAACACGATCAAACCAGTTTCCGGCAACAATTACAGTTCAAATTTTACTTCAACAATTAAACATGGGCTTACCTTGATGGTGAGGTCGAGAGGGAGAGCCCAGGAGATGGAGTTGTGCTTGGAGGCTTGTCGTCTCGCCGAGCTCTTACCGGCCTCGAGGAGCACCGATCCCAACTGCAGGGTGCGATCAATGAGCTTGATCTGATCGGTGTCGGAGTCACGGAGTCGAGGATCCACTCGAAGGAGAGATCGATGGTGAAGGGCGGCGAGTCGGAGAAGTCGAGGAAGGTCTTAAGGAGTCGCGGTCAAGGAGGTTGGGATGGTAAGGGTTTGTGGAGAGAGAGAGATTTTGGTAAAGGGTTGAATCTGAACGGATAACATATTAACGGAAGGGAGGGAGCGAGAGCCAGCAGTGGCAGTTTTTGTAATTAAGTTTAACTTTAGTGGTAGGTTGTTAATAGGTGACCTTAATTATCAGAGGGACATTTGTGGTGTCTGGATTATCATAAAGTACTTTAAAATGACCTCTTTTATCATTGTCCCAAAAATTATAACTCACAGAAAAACTAATAAATTATTGAATTTAATTTCCAATTTTGAATAGTGCAGCTCACTTTCCAATAACCACGTAAAATAACAACCTTATCAAAATTTAAAAACAAATATTAATATTAATAGTTTAATGTGACAGTTTTGGTATTTGCCTACCAGGCCTTCCTTTTGTTCCCATCGTTATCCACTATTTTTCAGACTCGAAAAATACAAAAGGCGGGATGGGATAGAAGGTACGGATTCAGACCACGTGGACGGTTAGGACTCGTCCATATTCTTTTACGCGAAAGGTCATGAAAACCGAAAGGTCAAGAAAATTAACCAAAATCGCCTTGGATGCGTGACAGGCCATTAGGCCAAAAGTCATTTTGGGAAACTCCAGTTGCAATGCGTCGTAATTTACCTCAACTCCTTGGGCAGCGCCATAACCTAGACTTTCCACTAATACCCGATGTATCCCTAAACGGTTGCGCTTCTTGGCTTCTATAAAACCCTTACCCCACCACCAGCTCAAACCCCACGCTCTTTTCATTTTCACCATCACTATCCAGAGCAAGGGTTTTTTCTCTCTCGCCTTTTGTTTTCTCTCTGCTTTTCTCTCTGAGTGCATCAATGGCGGACCAGGAGGTTCAGAACGGCGGAGCTGAGAAGGTCGCTACTGAGGCCAAGAGTGTGGCTCTCGATCTCCACGCTGTGCTGGGAGTCGAAGCACCCAAGGCTGACGACGCCGTTCAGTTCTACAAGGCGGTCTTCGGCGCTGTGGAGGTTGAGCGTGGCGCGAACGCCAAGCGTAAGGCGGACCTGGAGCGCCCTCTCATCCATGTGTTGCTTCAGTTTGGCTCCTGCAAGGTTTTGGTCGTTGATCGCCTTGAGGATGAGTAAGTCCACATTTCTTTGACTTTTTTTCTTTTTGCACTAAATCGTTGTATTTTGCTAGATCGTTTAGATCTGTAGGTTTAAGAGGCTGTGACTGTTGTTTGATTTTCATGAATCTTTTTTATACTTTATTTCCTGTAACCTTTTAGCTTTGAGATTAAGCTGTAGCACTGTAGCAACGTTTACTTAAATTTTGTTCATATTTTTGATTTTGCATGATATATTTGTTTGTTTATTCTACTATTCTTGTTTTTCAAGTTGGGACTAATTTACTGTTTTTTTTTAGCTTATTAGATTTCTGTTTCAGTCCAAATAATAATTCTGTTTATAATTTTTGTCTTATAGGTAGCTTCTTTTTCATTTTGCTCATTGAATTAAATATTTTTATTATTTTTTAATTTGTTTCTTAGTTTACTAAAAGCCTGTGTAAATTTTCTTTGTATGGTATTTATGAGACATCTACCGGTGATGAACTGTTTTTTAATTAATTAATTTTTTTTTAGCTATGCTGCTCATTATTTGTTGAGAGGAGTCTGTTTGGGTTCATTGACCTGATGGTGTGGTTATTTGATTAGGTTGAAGGCTCATCAGAACAGCACTGGTCTCGCATTGGTCTGTGAGGGGGATATTGAAGCTGTGATTAAGAAGGTTGTGGCTGCTGGAGGGATTACAGAGAGTGGTGGTGTGACTGAGGACCATGCGTTCCCTGGAAAGCAATACTCCGGCAAAGTCAAGGACCCATTCGGCATTGTCTGGACCATTGTTGGCAACAAGACCATCACCGCTGCTTCTGAGACTGGGCCAGAAAACACCACTGCTACCGAGATTGAGGCAGACAACACCACTGATGCGTAGACGGTTCTATGATCCATGTTTACAGCTTTTGACTCTCCGTTTGATCTAATGTTTAATCAAGTAGTAGGATGAATTATCTAGGCTGATTCTGGGTAGGTGTAGTTGCCTTTATGTTTTGCCATTGGGCGTAATCATGGGGTTTATTTTGAGGATATGAACTAGACCTTGCTATGGTAATGGTGGCTTTAACAGACAATTTCTATGGTCCGATCGATATTGATGTTTACTATTTCTGAAATAATTTTTTCTGATTTTTTCAGTTTCTATGGTTTGGTTATTTGACAAAGGTGGGGGTAGTTGTGACATTTTTGGCATGCATTGGATAAAAATCTATCTTTCGTGATGGTGTTGTCGGATTTGTTTGTACGATTTCAGAGAAGGGAGGTATTGACTGACCTGACCTTGATACAATATGTACGGATACCCATGTGTGGTTGGACACGTGTCGAGATGGTTGGATTAGGCCATTAGGGGTTTTACTGGCAAGTGGTCCTTGTTAGAAGCCTGGGAATGGGGAACGGAATGGCCAATTGGTGGTTTGGATTCTCGTTAGTCGGGACCCCAATTAGGTCTTGGATATTATTTAATTTAAAATTGAGGTCATGTGGGCGTTGGTGGTTGGTGCTTGTTCTGTTATTTTGATTTTGTGTTCCGATCGTAAATAGGGAGGGGGGGGGTCAGATCCTCACCTCCAAGTTCATTCTTCCTTCCGTTCGCCCTTAAATCTGCAATCTCCATTTTACAATCTATGCTCTTTAATTTTTTTTTTTAGTAATTTAAATTTTTTCTTTGATAACTTATTTTTGTCTTTTTATAAACATTTTTATCAAAAAAAAAAAAGTGTGAATTATAAAATAGAGTGTGGATTTCACTCATAAAAAATTATCCCATACCAATTACAATCTCCATTTTACAATCTATGCTCTTTAATTCTTTTTTTAGTAATTTAAATTTTGTCTTTGATAACTTACTTTTGTCTTTTTATAAACATTTTCATCAAAAAAAAAAAGTATGAATTATAAAATAGAGTGTGGATTTCACTCATAAAAAATTATGGGGGATTTCACATTTCCATTTCCATTTCCATTGAGGATAAGGCCTCCATACCAACCACAATCTCTAATAAGAATTTAATTAATGAAACATTTTATTTTTCTTATTAAAAATAAAATCAAAGTAATGTAAATTCTGTTCAAGTAAAACCAAAATATGTGTCTGACCCAAACTCTAGGTTACTTGACCTAGTTGTAATAGGGTTTAGAATTAGAGATATTCTCGGAGATATTCATAGAGATATCCGATTAATTATACGATTATCTTTCTTTGAACAACTCTGATTCTATGTCTTGTAATCCTCTATATAAAGAGACTCCTATTATCAATGAAAGCACGACTCAATTCTCTCCCAATTTCAATTTTCCTTAAACACGTTATCAGCACGACGTCCTAACCCTAAATCCGAATACAAAACCTTGATACCTTTTCTGCCTCCGCCACACAACTTGAAGCCCTCAACCCCAGGAATCCAGAACCAGCCGGAAACATATCGAACCGGCCACCGGAATCTCTAAATCACCCGCAGCAAATACTCCACCGGTTCACCGCCTTCCAGACCTCCAATTTCTACCAAATTTTGTCAACATAAGCTCCTCTGACCAAAAATACAGGAACCGGAAGAAATAGCCCAAAAACCTATTTGGAAGATCCTGAACCGGCAACGTGAACATCCAGCAGAAAAACCGGCAGAGGAAGAAGAAGAAAAAAAAAAAAGGAGGAGGAGGCAGCCCAAGCCGAGAACAAGCCGCAGCCAAAGCCGCCCACTGACGCGGACCCCAGGCGCGGCCCACGTGTAGCCCAACGTACGTCCAGCCCAACAAACTCCTCGGCCCAGAGAAGAAGAAAGAAGCTCGGCCCAGTTTGGTGCGGCCCACTGCAAAAGAAAAAAAAAAGTCAAGGCCCAGCCCAACCACCACAGGTCAACCACCGCCAGCGATTTTTCCGACCACTTTTCCGGTGACTTTTTCCGGCCAAATTTTCCTACGACCTATTTAGAGGTATTTTTATCTAAAAGTTCCCTTTTTTAATGCAATTTCTCTGGGACTTGCAAACTCCCTTCTTCTACCCCTCCCATTTCTTCATCATAGGGGAGACCTAATTAAGCCGAAGTGTGGGGGTTCGTGCTCACTCCAAGCTTGGAGCTTGTTGAGATCTCCAAACTTAGAGTTTGTAGAGAATTTATGACCACTTACGTCATTGTTTTGATCTAATCCAATACCTCTTGGAATTGAATTTCTTGGAAGCGATTACGCTCAGAAATTATATATGTTTTTTCCGCTCCGAAACTAACCCTTTTTCTTGTTCTCTTTTAGGATGAGTAACTTGAACAAATTGGACTTTTCCCAATGGAGGACAACTGGCTCTAGATATCACAGGTGGGTTCGTGATGTCCGCCAGCATCTTAAGGCTGATGGACTCCTGGATATGATTCTCGAGCCTAGCCAGGACGTGCTAACTGTTGAGCAAGCTCAAGCTTTGGAAGCAAATACAGCAGCCTTAGAGGCAAATAAGGCAAAAGCCATCATCCTAATGACTCGTCATATGGATGATTCGCTCCAGTACGAGTGCATGAATGAAGAAGACCCCAGAAGGCTGTGGGTCTCACTCGAAGAAAGATTTGGCAATGTCCGTGACTCCCTGCTTCCTGACCTAGAAGTGAGATGGCATAGCCTCCGCTTCTGTGATTTCAAGTCCGTTCTTGACTACAACTCGGAAGCACTTCGCATTAAATCCTTAATGGAATTCTATGGTAAAGTGATCACATATGCGATGTTGATTGAGAAGACTCTCTCTACCTTCCCCGTCTCTGCATTAATGGTTGCTAAGAACTATCGAATCGATGTTACTGCAGGACGAATCACAAGGTTTCATGAGCTTATTAGAGCTATGAATGTCGCTGAAAAGCATGACAACTTCCTTGTGAAGAACTATAAATCGAGATCCATGGAAACAGAGCATATTCCGGAATCCAATTATAGTCGCACCCCTAAGAGAGGGCGCCAAGAGCGAAACCCTAATCTTAGGGATATACTTCTGGACGTTCTAGTCCATATAATCTCTCTGCTTGGGAAGGTAACCGCCAAAATAGGCGAACACGGAACCGAAGAGGTCAACGTGGAAAGAGAGAGGGAGGCAATGCCTCTGGCCATGTTGGTGGCGTCACCAACATTAAGAGCCATCTAAATGACGCTTTCAAAGCGCCTCAATCAATAGAGTCTGAGCAAAGAGATGTATGTTCTCGATGTGGAGTATCCGGTCATTGGGCACACATTTGTAGAGCTCGTGAAGAAATTGTCACCGCCTACAAAGCATATTGTGAAGCAAGAGAAGCTCACTATGTGGAACAAAAAGATCAAGAAGATGATCTAGAGTGAAGGGTTGAAGACTACAAATCTGGCTGGGATCAATAGATCGCCAATTCTGTTTAAGTCTTTATTTTTCGAAGAGATGTAATAGGCAATTGCCATATACTTTGTAGTAAATGCCATTGGTTTAGTTTTTCTTCACATAGGCTCATTCAAAATGAGTATGATGTTTAGGAAGGTTTTGAGATAAGTGATACTTAAGCGAGCTTTGCTCCACCGACATCTCTCTACTCACCTAGTCATATTTATTTTGGAGTTACCGAAAGAAGTCAAACGACTACCTCTGTTTTCCATTAGCTAGCATTTGGATTAGATTCTCCTAATGGTTAAGAGACAATGATGTACTCCGTTAGCTTATAAATAAAATTTTGAGTTCTTTTCATTATGACTCCATTTTGATTCTGAGCATATTACTTTTGTGACTACGATGGCTGGGTCATCAATATTAATTCAAGGACATGGAATAGCCCAAGTTCCCCTTGCCAAATGGCACCTTGATTACTATCACAAAAACTCTTTATGCTCTGAGGGAAAATCGCACCTATGAATAGCCAATGGATACCATGCGAAAACATATGTAGAGAACGGAAATAAGCTCTTTTGCAATACCTCTAATGATTGCGAACAAAGGCGCATCTTAGAGAAGTTTATGTGTCTCTCTAGTAGACTCTATGTCACTATTTGAGCTATTAAATCCAATAAAGTTATGTGAGAATATCTCTTGGATTTAGACACATATTGGCTTTGTCACGACAGGATAGGTCATCCTAGTTATGATATGATGATCCGTCTACTAAAGACTTCACATGGACATCCTTTCTTTCAAGCGAAACAAATCATGAATCAAAAGTTGATTCCTAGACTAAGAGTGACCGCCACCGCCGTCCACCATCAGCCTAGGGCTAGCACAGTCCCTATCCATGACGACATGGATGGCGTCCATCATGGTGATGGCGCCCTCGTTGATGCTGCAATCACCAACTTTGCTTCAAATAGCGTTTCAGACGATCGGGTCCAACTAAAATCTTCATTGGTTGCTTCTAAAGCCTCTCGCTCGTTTTACAAAGCATGTTCCTTAGGGAAGTTAGGACTGAGACCGTCCTATGTAAAGGATATGAAAATACTCATTCTGTTCTTACATAGAATCCATGGGGATTCTGTGGACTAATTCAACCAACCTGCAGACGCTTAAATATTTCATGATGTTGGTTGACACGCAAACACGCTGGTCACGTGTTGTGTCATTCTCCACCTGTAAATGCTACTTATACTACATTTCTAGCACATATCATATGACAACGGGCTCACTCTCTGGATCATCTTATTCAGTCAATTGGACTTGACAATGCTAGAGAGTTTATATTGAAGACTTTCAATGGTTATTGCAATGGGACTGATGTTAGACATCATATCCTCATGTACACACCCAATTGGTCTCGCGGAAACGACTACGATGGTAGTTCAGACATTGTTAATGAGCACCAATCTCCTTATATCTGCTTGGGGTGATCCAATATCTCATGCAGCTATGCTAATTCGTCTACGACCTACCGCCACTCAATGTACCTTTGCGTTACAGCTAGTGACTGGGTACAAGTATTTAGTACTTAGGCACATTTGAGTGAGCCATTTATGTGCCAATTGCGCCGCCACAGTGCACTATGACAGATCCTTACAGACGAATGGGCAACTACGTTGGATTTGAGATTCCAACAATCGTCCGCCACTTAATGCCCTTGCTAGGCGATCTCTTTACCGCATGTCTTGCGGATTGTCACTTTGATGAGACAGTCTTCCCGTCATTAGGGGAAGATAAGAACACGAATGTTCAGCAGGAACGACAGGAATTGGCGTGGTCTGTCCCCACTATGTCTCATTTCGATCCCCGTTAAAGTGACGAGATCACACAAATATGCTGCAAATATGCCTGCAAGGAAGGATGTCCATACGAGAGGACCTAGAGCCACCCTACATTGAAGTAGGCATGGCGCCAACGCCAAAAAGAGTGGCACTCTGGCGTTATAGGCCATGGCCCCAGCAAGGATGCATGGGAGGCCCGTGCGTTCGAAGGATACTTTGTCACATTCTAATCATTTGATCATCAAGACTCAAAATCCGTCTCATGAGAATCTTCCGGATTATGGTTATCATTGGGGGACGCCTCAACGTCAGAACCTATTCCTGAGAATATAGAGCTCTATGAAAATTACACTAGTGTACATAAGACGTGGGATAAAAACTCCATCATAATTGATAATGTAGTTGCGCATTTCGTTGCGCATGAGTTTGTTGAGTCTGATGATATCGAACCACGCTCTGTTGATGAATGAATGCCAATGTAGAGAAATTTGGCCTAAATAGAAAGATGCGATCCAGGTTAAGTTGGATTCTCTAATGAAGAGGAAGGTTTCCGAGCCAGTGATGCCAACACCTCTTAACATAAAACATATTGGCTAATGGGTCTCTGTTAGAAAGTGTGATGAGAAAAAGAGATGGCAATCTCGCCTTATGGCGCAAGGCTTCTCACAAAACGCCCTGGAATCGACTACGATGAGACATATTCTCTCGTAATGGATGTCATTGCACTCCACTACCTTGTCAGTTTGGTAGTTTTCGAATAACTGAACATGCAGTTTACAAATGTGGTCACTACGTATCTCTATGGGGATCTAGATACGAAATATACATGAAGGTTCATGGTGAACTTCATTTACCCAAGTCAAGTGGCTCTAGATCACGGAGCGTGTTTACAATAAGGTTGAAACGCTCACTAAAGTGACTACTTGATTGGGAAGGGATATGCCCGCGCATTTCCATAACAAGTTTCAGATTCTATCGCGGTCCATGTTGGACATGATCTTCATTAGAAGCCCTTAAAGAGTTAAGGGAAACCGCTGAACACTTGAAATCCGACTTTGAGATGAAGGATTTTGGGAGAACACGATTATGTCTTGGTTTGGAACTTGAGCATCGTATTGATAGATGCTTAGGCATTTTGACAAGGTCAAGCCTCCATCTCCAAGCACACCCATGATCATCCGTAGTCTTGATCCTAAAAAGGATCCTCTTCGTCCAAAGGATGATGACGAAGATGTGCTAGAGGCAAGAGTGCCTTACTTAAGTACAATAGGCCCATTATTGTACTTAGCTCAATCCACAAGATCGGACTTCTCATTTGCAGTAAACTTGTTTGCTAAGATATAGTTTTGCGCCAACGCGACGCTATTGGATTGGTGTAAAAGATATCTTTCGGTATTTGAGATGTACGATTGATACGAGCTTGTTCTATCACTACAGAGAGACGATTGATTCAGACCCATCACACACTAGGAACGCCGCCAACACTGGTCTGCGTCCTCTATCCCCATCCCAAAACGACATAAGTGTTTTGGAAGGTTTTGCTAATGTTGGGTATCTCTCTGACTCACACAAAGGTCATTCCCAAACTGGTTAAGTATTCACCATGGGTAAAGACCGTGATATCTTAGAGGTCTACAGAACATACCCTAGTCGCTATATCTTCGAACCATGCAGAGATCATTGCTCTTCACGAACGTATATGGATTAGACTCATAATTACGCATGTTCAAACAATTGTGGTTTGAAGTCTACCACATATGAGCCTACGAGAATTTAGGATAATGCTGCTTGTTTTGAACAAATAAAGCAAGGCTACATCAAAAGCAATAACACCAAGCATAATCAGCAACAACAGACTCTCCTCAAGATCAAAGTGAACTAGGTTCGATCTGAGGACAGTATGGCAGACTTGCTCACTAAGTCATTACCTAAATTCCACTTTCGAGAAACATGTTGGTAGCATCGTTTGCGGAATTATCCGAACTCCTATGACCATTGTCATTAGGGGGAGATGCAGACATCAGGAGGAGATGTCTACATGTATGGTCTCGAAACGTGAAGGGTGTGTTGTGCTCTTTTCCCCTTCGACCGAGGTTATTTTTGTCCCACAGGGTTTTTGTTACTCGGCAAGGTTTTTAATGAGGCAACGAGAGGAGCACCACGTTTGGGCGACACAAGGGGGAGTGTTCAAGTAAAACCAAAATATGCGTTTGGCCCAAACTCTAGGTTACTTGACCTAGTTGTAATAGGGTTTAGAATTAGAGATATTCTCGGAGATATTCATAGATATCCGATTAATTGTACGATTATCTTTCCTTGTACAACTCTGATTCTATGTCTTATAATCCTCTATATAAAGAGGCCCCTATTATCAATGAAAGCACGACTCAATTCTCTCCTAATTTCAGTTTTCCTTAAACAAATTCTTAATTTTAAAATGGATCTTGATTCTACAAAAGATACGTTTTAATATAAAATTAAACCACAAAAGATAATGTAGACACAAAAATATATATTCTTGAATTAAAAAAGAAAAAAGAGATACCTACGAAGACCTAGCTCTGCTAGGGTTTGGGAAACGGCATCCGACCGGGTTTTGTCATCCCTGTTCCTGCTCCATCTCATGGAGTTATTCACTGGTTCCGATCTGTTCATTCTTATTCTCGTCACTATCCAAAGTGGCGGTGGTGTTATGCTTGGCAGCGGCGACGTTCATCTATCAATTAAATGAGGTTTGCCGAAGGAGATCTCGTCCAGAGATTGGGTATCTGTGACTTCTTTCTGTGGTACTTTTCTTGGGTTACCGATGGGCGGCATGAGGATTCGGACAACGGGAAAGTGTTTCGCGTTCACTGCTTTGGTTTTTAGGCTCGATTGGGCAGCGGCTCATAGTGGAGATTGTTAGGGATTGAGGGATCCGGGCATCAATTTTGGTTTGGATCCTCAAGGTGGTGGCTGTGGGGGTTCGCAAATTTCTGGTGGTCCGTTTCCACGAGTTTGTGGTCGTCTGCCTTAGTTCGTCTGTTGTAGGCGTCAAAAGGACCCGGATCCCACATCCGGGTGGGTTTTGCAAATGAATCAGGATCTGGGATCCAGGAGGGAGTTGGGCTTGGGCATCCCACTATTTTTGTTTGGACTGTTGCTCAATTGCTAAAATTGTTTGGGGCTCCTATGCGTTACGGGTATTGGATTCGGGACCCAAGTCTTTGGCATCTGTTCGTGAAAGATCGTTTGCCAACATGGCCATGTTCTGACACCCTTGGCTGCTTCAATCTTTAGGTGGGAGAGTGCCCTCATTCCGTCGCCAAGTTGGTTTTTGTCAATTTGTGTGTTGGAATTGCATGGGTGGTCAAACCTCCGACTACTCAATTCACTACACGACTGCAATTCTTAGTGTAAAATCAGCGCTGCGTCTCGACGTTGCTGCTCTTGCATTTTTAAGTTTTTATAATTCTTATGTAACTTTCTTTTCGTACTGTTTTATTTCCTTATTGATGTATTTTTTTGGCATCATATCGCTGTAATCTTTCAATATTAATAAATGGTAACCGGTTAACCTCCTTCGATTAAAAAAAAAACTATTATTGGTGCGGGTTTGGGGATGGGGATAACAATACCGTCCCCGCCCCATTCCCCAATTAACCTCAAATTCCTCCCCCATTAGGGTTGGGGATCCAATGGATATTCGCCCCAATGGGGATTTTTGCCATCCAAAATCGTAAATGCATATTAATCAGTTTTTGCTCTTTCTAGTCTTTTTTTAGGGAACCCATATACTTCTTTAAACTAAAAAAAAAAATCAATAATTTCTCGTTTAATACGTAAATAGTATTCATGTGTTATATATAATTTTTACATATTTTTGTATTTTACACGTGTTATTTTCTTTTGGGTCTGAAATAAATATAAATTGATATTTAAAATCAATTACCTAATAAAAAATATTTTATCAAATTATCATGCTCAATATGATCTCACGTTAGAAAATATGATATTTTCTCAATATCATATACTCATATGTCAGACAATATATATATATATATATATGATATGTTCAAGTAAAACCCTAATTTGTGTTTAGCCCAAACTCAAGGTTACTTAACCTAGTGGTAATAGAGTTACATTAGAAGGATCTAGATTCCTATTCAATGTGCGATTACTTTCCTTGTATGATTGAGATTCTATGCATTGTAATCCTCTATATAAATAGGCCCCTATTATCAATGAGAATACACAGCAATTTTCTCTCAATTTCTGATTACCTAAAAAACGTTATTAGCACGAAGCCCTAACCTTGAAAACCCTAATTTCGTAACCCTCAAAATCTGGCAACCACCACCCCACATATCGAAGCCCTAATCCCAAGGAGTCCAGAACCGGCGGCGGAACCACCGGAACCGGCCGGAATTGACCTGAACCGGCCGTCAAAAATCCGAACCGGCCCCTGCCTTGAGCCTACCCTATGCCTGCCCCCTGCAAGCCCTGCCGAAAGCTGTCGAGCCTTGTGCCTGCACCTGCCGACAGCCCCTGCAAGCCTCCTGCCGACAGCTGTCTAGAGCCCTGCGCACCCCTGTGCCTGACCCTGTGCCGAAAGCTCTGCATAGCCCCTGCCGACACCTGCCGAGACCTGCGCACCCCTGTGCCTGCATCTGCCGACAGCTGCCTAGCCCCTGCCGAGCATCTGCCTACAAGCCCTGCAGCAGCCCCCGCAAGCCTCCGCAACTGCCCTACACAGCCCAGCCTAGCTCCGGCCACGTTTCCGGCTACCTCCGGTGGCCTTTTTCCGGCCATCTACGTCAACTTTTCCAGTTAAGATTTCCGGCTATTTTTTCAAGGTAAACTTTTCTAAAAGTTCCCGTTTTTTTGAAGTGTTTTTTTCATTCTTTTCTTCTTTTCTCGGGGACTTGCAACCTCCCTTCTTCTACCCCCCTTTCTTCTTCATAAGGGAGACCAAAAGCCGAACTGTGGGGGTTCATGCTCACTCCAAGCTTGGAGCTTGTAGAGTCCTCCAAACTTAGAGTTTGTTGAGAAGAAAACGATCGACCACATACATCGTTGTTTCGATCTAATCCAAAACCCTTCTTGGAATCGGATTTTCTTGGAAGCGACTACGCTCAGAAATTTAATAGTTTTTCGTGGTAGCCTTTTTCACTCCGAAACTAACCCTATTTTCTTGTTGTTTTTCAGGATGAGTAACCTGAACAAGTTGAGCTTCGCTCCACTAGAGACAACAGGCACAGGATACCACAAGTAGGTCTGTGATGTGCGCCAGCATCTTAAGGCTGATGGGATACTGAGTACGATCCAAGAGCCAAGTCAGGACGTGCTTACTCCTCAACAAGCTGCTGCTTTTGAAGCAAATAGAGTTGCGAGAGAGGCTAATGAAGCAAAAGCCATCATTCTCATGACAAGGCACATGAATGACGCGCTCCAAAATGAGTACCTCAATGAGGAAGACCCAAGAAAACTATGGGTAGAACTCGAGCAGCGTTTTGGCAACTCGAGCATAGCCTCCGCTTATGTGATTTCAAGTCTGTACTTGACTACAATTCAGAAGCACTTCGTATCAAGTCTTTGATGGAATTCTATGGATAAAAAATCACTGATACGATGTTGATCGAGAAGACTCTCTCTACCTTCCCCGTCTCTGCATTGATGGTAGCCAAAAACTATCGAATTAATGTCAATGCTAGACGCATCACAAGATTTCATGAGCTAATTGGTGCCATGAACGTAGCTGAAAAGCACGACAACATACTTGTGAAGAACTATAACTCTAGACCCGTGGGAACCAAGTCAATTCCGGAGTCTAAATATAGTCGCGCCTCCAAGAGAGGACGCAAGGAGCGAAACCCTAAGAATAGGGATAACTCTGGACGTTCTGGTCCATATTCTCGCCCCAAAGAGCAAGGAAACCGCCAAGATAGGCGTACACCGAACCGTGGAGGAAAACGTGTGAAGAGAGAGAGGCCAAGCCTCCGGTTATGGTGGTGATGCCACCAAAGGCAATAACCGTCCTCAAAGCGCTCCCAAAGCGCCTCGATCAAGGGAACCTGACCATAATGATGCTTGTCTCAGATGTGGACTACCTGGACATTGGGCAAGGGCGTGTAAAGCATCCAGAATGTTGCAAACGCATACAAGATGTATCGTGAAGCAAGGGAGGCAAATTACATGGAACAAGAAGATCAAGATGGCGATCTCGATCTAAGGGTGGAAGACTACAAGGATCAAGACCTAGAAACTGGCAATTTTGATTAAGTCTTTTTATTTTCCAAGAGATGTAGGCAATTGCCATATTATTTTTGTAGTAGATGCCAATGGTATTAGTCTTTCTTCAAAGTAGGCGTACTCAATGTAAGTGTGATGTCTAGGAAGGTTTTGAGATAAGTGGTACTTAAGTAAGCCTTGCTCCACCGATATCTCTCTACTCACCTGGTCACATTTGCATTGGAATTACCGAAAGGAGTTAGACGACTACCATTGTTTTTCATTAGCTAGTTTATTGGATTAGATTTTCTTTAGTCAAAGAAACGATGATGTAATTCCGTTTGGCTTATTAATAAAAGTTGAGTTCTTTTCTTTATGATTCGTTTTTAATCACGAGCTTTTCTTTTAGGAATGGATGAACTTCAATGTCTTGCGGATAGTGCGACTACGCACACCATTCTACGACATAGGCAATTATTCTTAGAGATGTTGCCTACATATTCCTCCGTGACTACGATGGTTGGGCGATCAGGTTTAGTTCAAGGACATGGAATGGCCCAATTCCTATTGCCAAATGGCACCTTGATTAAAGTCACTGAAGCTCTCTACGCTCCTAAGGCAAATCAAACCTTATTGAGTTTTAAAGATATAAGAGCCAACGTATTCCATGCGGAAACGCATAATGAGAACGGAAAAGAGTTCCTTTGCATTACCTCTAATGATTGTGGACGAAAGCGCATCTTAGAGAAGCTTATGTGTCAATCTAGTGGACTTTATGTCACTACAATTCGACCAATTGAATCCAATAATGTCATAAGAGAAGATCTCTTGGATTCCGACACATATTGGCTTTGGCATGACCGACTATGACACCCTGGTCATGATATGATGCTCCGTATACTAAAGACTTCACACAGACATCCATTCTTCAGAGTGAGAAGAAGCAAGAATCGAAAACTGATTCCTGGACTTAACAAGACCGCAACAATTGCAGCATCTGGCGCTACAGCCGTCTTGGGGCGCCATAGGGCCGCCCAAGTCCCATGTGATGACGCCATCAATGGCACCAACCATGAGCATGACGCCATGGTTGTTCCTCCCAATGGCCATGATGCCATACATACTAATTCCCATGGCTCCAACGCCATGATGGGAGATGTAGTCACACATTTTGCTTCTAATAGCGCTACAGACGCTCAGGCCCAACCAAAATCCTCATTGGTTGCTTCTAAGGCCCCTCGCTCATTTTACAAAGCCTGTTCTTTCAGGAAATTAGGACCGAGACCGTCCTACGCAAAGGATCCCAAAATACTCATTCCGTTCTTATACAGAATCCAAGGGGATATCTGTGGACCAATTCAACCATCATGCGGACCTTTTAAATACTTTATGGTATTGGTTGATGTGTCGACACGCTAGTCACATGTCGCGCTGTTGTCCACTCGAAATGCTGTTTATGCTAAACTCCTTGCCCATATTATCAGTCTACGGGCTCACTACCCTGACCATCCAATTAAGTCAATTCGACTTGATAATGCTGGGGAGTTTACATCGAAAACATTCGATGACTATTGCATGTCACTGGGGATTGATGTAGAGCATCCAGTTCCCTATGTTCATACCCAAAATGGTCTCGCAGAAGCCACTATCAAACGACTACAGATGATAGCACGGACATTGGTTATGTGCACCAATCTCCCTGTTTCTGCTTGGGGATATGCAATACTGCATGCAGCAACGCTAATTCGTCTACGACCCACTGCAACCCAATCTTACTCTGCGTTACAGCTAGTGACTGGGTACGAGCCTGATATCTCGCACTTACGCATTTTTGGGTGTGCCATTTATGTGCCTATTATGCAGCCACAACGTACTAAGATGGGTCCACAACGACGAATGGGCATCTATGTTGGCTATGAATCTCCAACTATTGTCCGCTATCTTGAACCCTTGACAGGCGATCTCTTTACCGCTAGATTTGCCGATTGTCACTTTGATGAGACAGTCTTCCCGTCGTTAGGGAGAGATAAGAACACAGATGTTCAACAGGAACGACAGGAATTGTCGTGGTCTGTCCCCACTATGTCTCATCTTGATCCTCGTACCGCACAGTCCGAACTTGAAGTGCGAAGAATAATCGAGCTCCAGAATGTAGCAAACACTCTGCCTGATGCGTTTTCTGATGTTACCAAAGTGACGAGATCACACATACCTGCTGCAAACGTGCCTGCAAGGATCGATGTCCCAAATACTGGACATCACGCCACTCCTATGACACCAGGAGATGGCGCCATTGCCCAGCATAGCAATGATGTGGCGTCTATGGCCGCAAGTCCCGCAAGGAAGCGCGGTAGACCGATTGGTTCGAAGGATACTCGCCCTAGAAAGAGAGCGAATGAGGCACAAACAAATCCTTTTATCATCGATTCTCAAAATCCGTCCCATGAGAATGTTCCGGATTATGGTTATGTCCAAGAGACATCATTGGGGGACGCCTCAATGTCAGAACCTATCCCTGAGAACGTAGAGATCTCTGTATATTACACTAGTGTACATGGGACGTGGAAAAGAAACTCCATCATCATTGATGATGTATTCGCGTATTCAGTGGCGCGTGAGATTATTGAGACCGATGACATCGAACCACGCTCCGTTGATGAATGCCAACGTAGAGCTGATTGGCCAAAATGGAAAGATGCGATCCAGGCAGAACTTAATTCTCTAGCAAAAAGAAAGGTATTTGGCAAAGTTGTACCAATACCGCCCAACACCAAACTAGTTGGTCACAAATGGGTATTCGTTAGAAAGCATAATGAGATAAATGAGATTGTAAGATACAAAGCTCGCCTTGTGGTGCAAGGCTTCTCACAACGCCCTGGAATCGACTACGAGGAGACCTATTCTCCCGTAATGGACGTCATTTCGTTCCGCTACCTTGTCAGTTTGGTAGTTTCGAAAAACTGAACATGCAGCTTATGGATGTGGTTACTGCGTATCTATATGGGGATCTAGATACATAAATATACATGAAGGTCTCATATGGACTTCAGTTACCCAAATCAAGTGGCTCTAAACCACGGAGCGTGTTTGCGATTAGATTGAAACGCTCACTATATGGATTAAAACAATCCGGACGGACGTGGTATAACCGTCTAAGTGACTACTTGATTGGTAAGGGATATTTCAACAATGAACTATGCCCATGTGTGTTCATAAAAAGGACAAGTTCCGGATTTGCTGTAATACCCCGAAAAATCCAAATTAATTTCCGTGGATTTTTAGAAATGATTTCACAATAGTGGGAGCGAGTACGAGGCTCTGAGAAGTTGTGGAATTAGTTCGAACGATTAATTTTCGAAAACGTACGTTATTTAGGGGCACGCGAAAATCGACTTTTTATACGTATGGAATTTGGGAAAACTTCCTTCATGAAAGTTGTAGAGCTCGTCGACACGATCGCGTGCATATATGGAACGCAAAAATCGGAGCTCGTAAGAATTAGTTATGTTTTTTTGAAAACGTTTCCAGTTTAATATAAAAGCTTCCTTTTTTGTTAATTTTCCAAAAATACATTAAGTTTCCAAAATTGGAAACTGAACATTCTCTCTCTTCCTCACGCGTTCGAAACCGACAGAAACTGGGCAATCCTTCGCCGGCGTCTATCTTCCAATTCCGGCCACCTCTGGACGAGCAACCACGTCCATCAGCTTCGCCTCACTCCTCCGAAGCCATCTGTGGCAACCTTGCACGGCGGCACGGCCCCTAGCGGCGGCGGCGGCCCGGTTTCGATTTAAGCTCGATTTTGGTCAACGCCGGTTTTCTCCTAGCTCCGGCCACCAAAACTCACAATCATTAGCTCCTTGAACTCACCTCAACCTAGTGATCATGCTCGGAGAAGGATCGCACCTGGAGTGAAGGTTTTCACGTTCGTCGGAGCTCGACTGTTCTTGATCGAGAATCAAACCTTTCGATCGTGATATCTCGAGCTGTAGTGCATCGTTTTGATTGATTCTTGAACCAGTGAGTTCGCCTTGATGTTCTTAACAACTCTCCAGAAGGGATCGAGGCCGGAGGATGAAGTTTTCACGTCGAAATCATAGCATATCGGTTTCTGCATTTCTTCGCCGGTTTCTGGAAAAATTCCGGCCACTCCAACTGTTCTAGGTAATTTTCGACTACTTCCGGTCATTTTCAGACTTCATGCTAGTTATGAAAATTGTTAAGCTTGTTGAGATGAAGAAGGGCAGCCCGGCCCCGACACCATTGGCGGTGGTCGGCGGCGGCTCTGCCACTAACTCCGGCGGCCCTTTCCGGCCACCTCCGGGGATCAAAAATATGGTTTCTGTACATTTTCAGATTCTATATTTCAATACGATCATTTCGATATATTATACGCAATTTTTGGATATCGTATGATTAAGTTATGAATTTTACGATTTCGATCGATTTCGATCGTTCGATTTGTGATCTGTGAAGATCGGACCGTCCGATGGACTTGTAGTTTTGTTATGTTGATCTTATGACTGTCCCAGTGGCTTTGTGTGGTCATGGGCGAAGATCCGACCGTTGGATCTTCGTATAATTGTGAAATAGTGATTCGGAAGGCGATTCGTGAGAATCTAACCGTCGGATTTTCGTATAATTTTGAGGAGATGTTTGTTAGAGTGATTCAAGAAGATCTGACCGTTGGATCTTCGTGATAATTTTGGAGGATGATCCTAAGGGCGATCCGTGAGGATCCGACCGTTGGATCATCATATAAATTCGATCTGGCCGTTGGATCATCATTAAATTAGAATCCGACCGTTGGATTTCCGTATATGTGTGGTTTATGAATGATTGCTAAGTTAAGATCGTATCTGACTAGGTGATTGACGGTTTGAGTTAGTGGACGATTATGGATCGTATTTTGAGCGGAATTGAAGACGCAGCGGGATTATCGAGGTGAGTAAACCTCACGTGGTTCATATTACGAACCGAGTACTTTTAATTAATTTATTTTTTTGTCGTCATTGTGTGAACTATAGTTGGTATTAATGGGCATTCCTGTGTGAATGTCTATCAATATATATATTATTTATGTGAAATAATATGTATTGTTGAAATTGTGAGATATTATGTACTGTTATGGTTGTGTCGAGTTTATTGTTGAAAAGCAACAATATTGTGAGAGGTATTAAATTTATTGTTGAGAAACAATAAATTGTTGATTTGTTGAGATATATTGATCTGTGGAGATCAATAGGTCACGGGGGTGACCATGGCATCTATTAGTGAACCACGCCCTTGTACCGGGTAGGTGGAAACTAATAGCATTAAATCGTGAACCACGCCCTCGCGCCGGGTAGGTGGAAACGATCAGTTAGAGCTCTAGTCTGTCTGCCAAATGTTGAGTGACCTTATGAGGGTAACGGGGAGTGACTCATAAGTGTATAATATTTATATATATATATATTTATATATATAAGAGAGTGAGAAAGTGAAGTGGTTTTGTGGTGATCATTGTAATTGTGATGTTTCTACATTTCTATACTTGAGTTAAAGGAAATGTATTTTATTAAATCAACAGTTCTTTCTTGTTTACTCATACTGGCTGTAAAAAGCTTACCGGGTTTTGTGTTGTTGCAACTCCCGGTACACTATTCAAATTGTGTAGCGGGTAATCCTACAGGACAGGAGAACCAGGACGGTGATCGTGCGGTTAGAGCAATTGTTAGAGTTTTACAGCAATTGTACGTTGTGAGGTGTGTTATGCTCATTTGAGCTTTACAATATTGCTTGTGAGAGTGAATTGTAATAATGAACTCGAAGTTTCGAGATTTGGATTTTGTAATTGTAATTATTCATGTTTCGAATTTGAATTTATTATTCAAAATTCGGGGCGTGACAGTTTGGTATCAGAGCGTAAGGTGCATATTTGGTGATGTGTCAATACCTTTCGAGTGATGGCCCGTCTGCAGCGAATCCCCATCGTGTGCTCTTCGGTATTGGCTAAGTCATTGGGTATGCGTGAGTGTTGGGAGTTGTTTAGACCGCTAGGTCGTTTTAGGAACGTGAATACCTTCCCTATAGTATTGACTTGGTTAATATGAATTTGTATTTGACTTATACTGTGTTTTAAGTGTTATACATGTATTAGCCAAGCATACTATACTCCTTAGGTGATGGATATTCGAAGGGGTTGTACTTAGAACCTTACAGTTGTCTTGTAGGTTCGTATGGGAATAAGTTCAGTGGCCGCGAGTTACAATCCTTGAGGAATAGGAACCTCTTGATTCAACTCTGTTAAGTCAACGAGGATTGTTTTATGGAAGTGAGGTTCTTTTGGATGTTGAAGTGTTTGGTTGAAGGCATGATGTGGACCTATGCACATACCTAGTGTGGATACGAGTATTAATGGATAGAAAGTTTGCCTTCTTAAGTTGGATGTACATATGTTTTTGGATGAGATATACATGTCAAATAATAGATATCTTGTTTTGTAACGAGATGTCTTAGTGGGGTTTTGGTAATTGGCATGGGTGATGTGTTTAAAGTGGCTTTGAGATAACTATGCTAATCTTGTGTGAGATTGAGTTATTAGTATAGATTGAGAAGGTTTTGTAGTGACGCTATATACACAACGTGATGAACTTTTAGAAGGAAAAGTTATGAGTAAAGGTATGGGTTTTTCCCTGATGTCTATAGTAGACTTGTGCATATGGCAGCGTTTGTGGCAGTGCCAGTAATGATTTTGTAGCAGCTTTCGTAGCAATGCTTATGTGATAGGCAGCTTGTGTAGTAGTGCTGGTAGTGCTTTAGTGGTAGTTTGTGTGACAAGGAATTTTATGGGGGCTAGATAAAGCTAGGCTTTATCTTGATTGTATTCTAAGTGGTAGGACACCTGTAAACAGGGATTGGAAATTCTCCGTTTGGACACCTTGGTCTGTTGACCTGACTATGACTTGTGGACATAGTTTTATTTAAGTGAAGGAAATTGATTTTGTGAACTAGTTTTCTTAAGTTTTGGATCGTAGTATGGAGTTGGACTGAAGTGAATTTGAGGTTGTTGTGTTTTAAGTTTAAGTAGGCGGGACACTTAAAGTTTTGAAATGGAATTTGATCTTGGTCGGTAATTAATGGGGAGATTTAGAGTCAACTCTCTGTAAATGTTATTAGATGAGGGTGTGTTTCTGTGGTGATGGATTTTAGGAGAAATGGTTAAGTGCAATTTTGGGTATTGATTGTAGTGACATTGTTGGGTATCCATAGTGGTTCAAGTGAATTACTATGCGATATGGAGTTTGATTCGGTTTCTAAATCGTAAATTCATAGGGTATGAATTGTGGTAAGTTTAATGGAGAAATTAATAGAGGAAATGGTTGAGATTTTATAAGATTTGTATGAGTAACTCTAAGGATGTGGGTTTTTCCTAGCTAACTCAGGATGTGTTTAGCTTTATAAATCCCTAATCCTATCGATGAAATTGTTGTGTTTGGTTTGACTCAGAGGATACTAGCTAGACCTCGATGCGACTTAATTGATTGTTGGATTCTTTTTGAGTGATTGTTTTTATTGCATCATTATGAAAGATGTGTGCAGTAGAGTTGTTTATGGTTTTGAAAATAGTATTGGGTGACCAAGGTTCGATCCTTGGTGTTGTTGTTGGTTAAACAAAAAGAAAAGAAAACATGCACACCATCTTATTGATTTTACATTACAAAAAAAAAAAAAAAAAAAAAAAAAAAAAAAAAAGGAAAACGAGGACCATGCTATACTAAGCCTAGTCAGCAGCTCCGGATGGATTGAGGCTGAGCTCAAGAGAAACGTTTGAGCCACTGTGGTAACCGCCTGAGCCACCAGAATAGTAACCAAAAGCGCTACCATCCTCGGAAGTAGCCTTCAGGTTACCAAAGACGTCCTCGCCGTGCACGGGGAACAGAGGAAGAGTTTGAACCTCCTGGTGATCTCCTCCTCGTTGTTGCAGGGATGTTTGTCCTCCTGTTGTGCCAAAAGAGTTGTACTGGTATTAGTGTTGAAGTGTGAGGAAGAATATGAAACAAAATTTAAATCAAGAAATCCTTCATTACCAGTAGAATAGGTGGAACCAAAGTTGAGATCAATGGATCTACCATCATCAGTAGAACTAGTGGACCCAAAATTGATGTCAATGGATCCACCAGCTGGCCCAAAATTGATGTCGATGGATCCACCAGCACCAGTAGAACCAGTGGACCCAAAATTGAGATCAATGGATCCACCAGTACCAAGAGAACTAGTTTCCATGGGCACTGGAGCAGCCTGATTACACCTATTCATCTGCTTCTCTCGAGCCCTGACGTTCTGGAACCAAAAGTAAATGTTCTTACCCTCAACATGTCCATACTGGTTCAGCTGGAGGCAGATCTCGTGAATGTGCTCTGTAGTTGGGCACTTAAATCCCTTGACGTAGTAAAGATCCTTGAGGATTCTTATTTGTTCTGGAGTAGGAATCCACCTGGTACGGCTTCGCCAGAAATCCATGTTGGCACTACTTCCAGCTGCTTGGGTGTTTCCTCCCTCCTCTGTTGGTTGCTGTTGTTGTGGTTCCATTTGTTGCGGGGTTTGGAGCTCCATTAGTTGCAGAGTTCGTGGCTCTTGGGTCATGGAGTGAGAGGATGTGAAAATCGAGGAATACATGGTTTAGTGTTTGAGGGAGATTTTGTTAGAAGGATTGGAGTTGTTGAACTGGTGATTGGAGATCTGAGATTCTCAGAGGAAAGATGAGATCGAATCTTCAAATGGAAGAAAAGATCTGAGAAAGAAGGATTGAAGATTTGGAGGAAAAGATTGAAGATCTGAAAGTTCAGAGGAAAGATGGGATTGAATCAACTAGATGGGAGAGAAGATCAGAAGAGAAGGATCGAAATTGATGAAGAAAGGATTTGAGAAGAGAAAGGCTGAAGAGTTGAGAGAGAAAGACTTGAGCTCGGAAGAAAATTTCTTTTCTTTTGGAGTGAACAGTTTTTCTCCAGAATGCACCTATTTATAGAACAAGGTGAGCAGATCTCCACCGTTGGATGAACGATCTCAGAATTTGAATCCACGCGTTGGATTAAAGTCGCCCCGAAACCCGGAAAAGCTGTTGGCGCGTGTTGAGCGTGTAAGGGGACAGGCCGAACCTCGAGACGCTGTGGCAGACAGCTTTAGCCGAAAGTGATTTGCTTTCCGTAAATCACGGAAGAGACGTGTCGTGGCACGTGGAGTGTACCGACAGTTTGTTGTTATTCTATCGCTTATGATAGAATAAATAAAAGAAGTTGCATGGATAGTAACGAGAGCAGCTGGTGCTCTAGTGGTTGAAGAGCAAGGCTCTTGTACAAGAGGTCAGAGGTTCGAACCTTGCCTCTCGTTTATTTTTATTATGTTCGCTTATGACATAATAAGTATAACATTTGTACACATTATATTAAGCACAGCTTGTGCTCCAGTGGCTGGGGACAAAAGTTTTGTGCAGCAGGTTGAGGTTTCGAACCTTGCCTTCCCCGTTATTTTATTTATGTCGCTTATGACATAATAAATATAACACGTGGGCATATATTAATGAAGGCAGCTCTTGCTTCAGTGGTTGGGAGCAAAACCTTCGTGTTCGAGGTCGGGAGTTCGAACCTTACCTCTTACAAATATTTTTGGATCTCGTATATGCTTGATATACGGACGTATATACGGTATGTACGGTATACATACGTATATATGGTCTGTACGGTATGCATACGTATATACAGTTGTACGATATGCATACGTATATACGGTCTGTACGGTATGCATACATATATACGGTATACCTACGGTATGTACAATTTCATACCGTAGCCGAGCTGGAAGTCGGTGGGCCGATTGGTAGGCCCAAATAGTAAGCCCAATTGTTCGGCCCGAATGGTAGGCCCAAATGTTAAGCCCAATTGTTCGGCCCGAATGGTAGGCCCAAATGTTAAACCCAAATTGGTTCGGGCCGGTTCGAAATGTGAATGGTTCGGTTCCTTCAGCCCAATTGGCCAGCCCTAATGCTTAGCCCAAGGATTGAGCAAGCCCACGTCATCATCACTGGGTGACATATTTTATTGGTGTACTTTTGGGGATGATTTGTTTTGAGTGATGCATCTCTATTGTTGTGTAGAATAGTGCATGCTTAAGTTTTACTATAGAGATTTACCGTGATGCTAATGGAGTAGCGAAACGCTTTGTGGGAGTCTTTACTGTGCTTGTATGCCAGTACAGGGTGATGATCTATGTGAGGATCTATGAGATAATCTCTGTGAAGATCTAAGTGATGATCTCTGTGATGATCCACGTGATGATTTTGTGTAATTGATGTGGAGTGATGTTGAGCAGTTGTTTTGTGAATTTACATCGTGACGAAAGGATTTAGTGGCCATAGGAATGTATTTTTATACAAAGGGCTGTGGCTTTGTAGATTACTACAACTTTGGGAATGATAGAGATTCGATGATTAGGTCAACCTTAATTGAGAGGAATTGACTTACGCTTAAATTTCGGGACGAAATTTCTTTAAGGAGGGTAGATTGTAATACCCCGAAAAATCCAAATTAATTTCCGTGGATTTTTAGAAATGATTTCACAATAGTGGGAGCGAGTACGAGGCTCTGAGAAGTTGTGGAATTAGTTCGAACGATTAATTTTCGAAAACGTACGTTATTTAGGGGCACGCGAAAATCGACTTTTTATACGTATGGAATTTGGGAAAACTTCCTTCATGAAAGTTGTAGAGCTCGTCGACACGATCGCGTGCATATATGGAACGCAAAAATCGGAGCTCGTAAGAATTAGTTATGTTTTTTTGAAAACGTTTCCAGTTTAATATAAAAGCTTCCTTTTTTGTTAATTTTCCAAAAATACATTAAGTTTCCAAAATTGGAAACTGAACATTCTCTCTCTTCCTCACGCGTCCGAAACCGACGGAAACTGGGCAATCCTTCGCCGGCGTCTATCTTCCAATTCCGGCCACCTCTGGACGAGCAACCACGTCCATCAGCTTCGCCTCACTCCTCCGAAGCCATCTGTGGCAACCTTGCACGGCGGCACGGCCCCTAGCGGCGGCGGCGGCCCGGTTTCGATTTAAGCTCGATTTTGGTCAACGCCGGTTTTCTCCTAGCTCCGGCCACCAAAACTCACAATCATTAGCTCCTTGAACTCACCTCAACCTAGTGATCATGCTCGGAGAAGGATCGCACCTGGAGTGAAGGTTTTCACGTTCGTCGGAGCTCGACTGTTCTTGATCGAGAATCAAACCTTTCGATCGTGATATCTCGAGCTGTAGTGCATCGTTTTGATTGATTCTTGAACCAGTGAGTTCGCCTTGATGTTCTTAACAACTCTCCAGAAGGGATCGAGGCCGGAGGATGAAGTTTTCACGTCGAAATCATAGCATATCGGTTTCTGCATTTCTTCGCCGGTTTCTGGAAAAATTCCGGCCACTCCAACTGTTCTAGGTAATTTTCGACTACTTCCGGTCATTTTCAGACTTCATGCTAGTTATGAAAATTGTTAAGCTTGTTGAGATGAAGAAGGGCAGCCCGGCCCCGACACCATTGGCGGTGGTCGGCGGCGGCTCTGCCACTAACTCCGGCGGCCCTTTCCGGCCACCTCCGGGGATCAAAAATATGGTTTCTGTACATTTTCAGATTCTATATTTCAATACGATCATTTCGATATATTATACGCAATTTTTGGATATCGTATGATTAAGTTATGAATTTTACGATTTCGATCGATTTCGATCGTTCGATTTGTGATCTGTGAAGATCGGACCGTCCGATGGACTTGTAGTTTTGTTATGTTGATCTTATGACTGTCCCAGTGGCTTTGTGTGGTCATGGGCGAAGATCCGACCGTTGGATCTTCGTATAATTGTGAAATAGTGATTCGGAAGGCGATTCGTGAGAATCTAACCGTCGGATTTTCGTATAATTTTGAGGAGATGTTTGTTAGAGTGATTCAAGAAGATCTGACCGTTGGATCTTCGTGATAATTTTGGAGGATGATCCTAAGGGCGATCCGTGAGGATCCGACCGTTGGATCATCATATAAATTCGATCTGGCCGTTGGATCATCATTAAATTAGAATCCGACCGTTGGATTTCCGTATATGTGTGGTTTATGAATGATTGCTAAGTTAAGATCGTATCTGACTAGGTGATTGACGGTTTGAGTTAGTGGACGATTATGGATCGTATTTTGAGCGGAATTGAAGACGCAGCGGGATTATCGAGGTGAGTAAACCTCACGTGGTTCATATTACGAACCGAGTACTTTTAATTAATTTATTTTTTTGTCGTCATTGTGTGAACTATAGTTGGTATTAATGGGCATTCCTGTGTGAATGTCTATCAATATATATATTATTTATGTGAAATAATATGTATTGTTGAAATTGTGAGATATTATGTACTGTTATGGTTGTGTCGAGTTTATTGTTGAAAAGCAACAATATTGTGAGAGGTATTAAATTTATTGTTGAGAAACAATAAATTGTTGATTTGTTGAGATATATTGATCTGTGGAGATCAATAGGTCACGGGGGTGACCATGGCATCTATTAGTGAACCACGCCCTTGTACCGGGTAGGTGGAAACTAATAGCATTAAATCGTGAACCACGCCCTCGCGCCGGGTAGGTGGAAACGATCAGTTAGAGCTCTAGTCTGTCTGCCAAATGTTGAGTGACCTTATGAGGGTAACGGGGAGTGACTCATAAGTGTATAATATTTATATATATATATATATTTATATATATAAGAGAGTGAGAAAGTGAAGTGGTTTTGTGGTGATCATTGTAATTGTGATGTTTCTACATTTCTATACTTGAGTTAAAGGAAATGTATTTTATTAAATCAACAGTTCTTTCTTGTTTACTCATACTGGCTGTAAAAAGCTTACCGGGTTTTGTGTTGTTGCAACTCCCGGTACACTATTCAAATTGTGTAGCGGGTAATCCTACAGGACAGGAGAACCAGGACGGTGATCGTGCGGTTAGAGCAATTGTTAGAGTTTTACAGCAATTGTACGTTGTGAGGTGTGTTATGCTCATTTGAGCTTTACAATATTGCTTGTGAGAGTGAATTGTAATAATGAACTCGAAGTTTCGAGATTTGGATTTTGTAATTGTAATTATTCATGTTTCGGATTTGAATTTATTATTCAAAATTCGGGGCGTGACATTTGCAATAGTACGTAGCGGTTTATGTCGATGACATGAACATAATTGGCACCTTTAAAGAGTTAAGGGATACTGCTGAACACTTGAAATCCGAGTTTGAGATGAAAGATCTTGGGAAAACACGGTTTTGTCTCGGTTTGGAATTTGAGCACCGTAGAGAAGGTATCCTGATTCATCAATCAGCTTATACCCAAAAAATGCTTAGGCGTTTCAACACTGACAAGATTAAGCCTTCAAGCACCCCAATGGTCGTCCGTAGTCTTGATCCAAAGAAGGATCCATTTCGTCCAAAAGATGACGATGAAGAAATGCTAGAGGCAGAAGTGCCCTACCTAAGTGCAATAGGCTCATTATTGTACTTAGCACAATGCACTAGACTGGACATCTCATTCGCTGTGAACTTGCTAGCTAGATATAGTTCTGCGCCAACACGACGCCATTGGACTGGTGTTAAAGATATCTTTCGCCACCTAAGTGGTACAATTGATATGGGCTTGTTCTATCCCTACAGAGAGACGATGGATTCGGACCCATCAAGTGTCAGGGACACCACACATGGTGGATTACGTTCCCTATCCCCATCCCAAAACGATATAAGTGTTTTGGAAGGTTTTGCTGATGTTGGGTACCTCTCTGACCCACACAAAGGTCGCTCCCAAACTGGTTATGTTTTCACCGTGGGAAAGACCGCGATATCTTGGAGGTCTACAAAGCAGACCTTAGTCGCTACCTCTTCGAATCATGCAGAGATTATTGCTCTTCACGAAACAGTTCGTGAATGTATATGGCTTCGATCCATAGTTATGCATGTTCGAAGCAATTGTGGTCTGAAGTCTACCACAGATGAACCAACGAGCATTTATGAGGATAATGCTGCTTGCATTGAACAAATGAAGCAAGGCTACATCAAAGGCGACAACACCAAGCATATATCGCCCAAATTCTTCTACAATCAGCAACAACAGAAGCTCATCATGATCAAAGTGAACCAGGTTCGATCTGAGGACAATGCATGTGGCAGACTTGTTTACTAAGTCATTGCCTAAATCCACGTTCGAGAAACATGTGGCAAGAATTGGCTTGCGGAAATTATCTGAACTCCCATGATCGTAGTCATCAGGGGGAGGCGCAGACATCAGGGGGAGATGTCTACATGTTCGTCTCGAAGCGTGAAGGGTGTGTTGTACTCTTTTTCCCCTCCGACCGATGTTATTTTTTGTCCCACTGGGTTTTTGTTACTCGGCAAGGTTTTTAGCGAGGCAACGAGAGAAGCACCGCGTTTGGGCAACACAAGGGGGAGTGTTCAAGTAAAACCCTAATTTGTGTTTAGCCCAAACTCTAGGTTACTTAACCTAGTGGTAATAGGGTTACATTAGAAGGATCTAGATTCCTATTCAATGTACGATTACTTTCCTTGTATGATTGAGATTCTATGCATTGTAATCATCTATATAAAGAGGCCCCTATTATCAATGAGAATACACAGTGATTTTTCTCACAATTTCTGATTCCCTAAAACATGATATACATATATAATTCTTGTATCTTACTATTTATCAAAAAAATTGAAAAGACAATTCTTAGATCGAGTAATAAAGTCATCTCAAATATGATAGAATCTCTCGAATTTCGTAATTCTAAATCGAATTATTTCACACAAATAATCAAGACGGTAGCTTTCGATGATGATCCAAAGCTCACTTTACAACACAAATCCTTATTGCTTAAACATAACACAACTATCACGCATGCAACAGAAGTACACAAACAAGATTTACAACAGTGCATAGCCCTTTGCTTAGCAATTGGCAGGAGGGGTGAGGCCGCACTTAGCCGGAAGTCCCATCGCAAGTTTTGGACTGATTCCGAGAACGGGCAACATAGGCGAGGTCTTGTAACCGCAAAGGCAATCCAAGTCGGCCCCGGAAAGATCCTTGCAACACTCCGCAGTCGGATCAGATGGGTTCGGCTCTGTCACCGACGGCTTGCAAGCAGTTAGAACATCCTCACTCATATTGCAAAAGCTGAAAGCTCTTGACCCTTCGACAAGCACAAGCATTGTCACCACCAGGATCGCCATTAGCTTATTGAAACTACCCGCCATCTTCACCATTTTGATCAGATAAATGCAAACTAGCTAGTAGTCGTTGTGATGAGTAGTGAGTGTGAGTGTGTGACATTAGAGCTTGTTTATATTGGGGAAGGAGAGGAAGTTTTGGAGCCACAAATCTGAAACCCGTGAATGAGGAGAATTGGCAGTATTCCCACATGCAGTCACGGGGTGCTTTCTCTTCCACGAATTATAGTTTATGCTTTGTTTTGGTTGTCATTTTTGGATTGGAGGAGCACACAGAGAGGTTAAGTGACCTCGTGATCAAAGTGGATTTAATAATTTAGCTTCAAAGGAATAGCTTGACTTGTGTTTCTTTTTTTTTTTTTCTTTTTTTTGTGTTTGTGTTTATATCCAATTTTAGATGTGCCAAGGCAAACAACTATGGGTAACACAAACCAAAAGTCGTGGATGATTTGGATGGGAAAATGAACTTCAAGGAAATTCAACTAGCGACTTGGCCATGCACGTATATTGGAATAGTGATATTCTCTTCATAAAATTCCATCTTAGTTCAATCGCGCGCGGCATTAGCCTTTAGGACTGTTGTGCTCTTTGCTTTAGTACCACTGGTTACGTGGAGTAACCGTGAAGTAATCCTATTCATGTGATACTGTAGGTACAACTCTTGTACCTGTCGTATTGGCATTCCCATACAAAGAGTCCCTTTACTGATCTCAGGAAAAACAGGTAAATGCATTTGCATAAGTATGGGATTGCAACACCTGTTGCAATCCCCGAGTCTGTAGACAGTTTATTGTGGAGTCCGATTTTGGAAAGTAGGTTTTTGATTTTATGAATTTACGTTTTTAAATGGTCTTCTGATAGTTAAATTCATAGTATTGATGTCCTAGGGTTTGTTAGGCCGTGCCTATTCCTAATTGTTTTTTTTTTTCCTTAAGATTTGTGGAGTTCCTTTAAGGGAAGTTTCTTTCCTAATTAATGTGTATTAGGGTAACATCTTTTCATAGGAGGTGGGTGGCCGTCAGTTGCATATACATTCAGGATTATACACGGGCAAAGATAGATATTCTAGAACGCAAGAATTTTTGATAGAGTCTTGCTTGTTAGTGTGGTTTTGAAATTGAGTCTTCACAAAAGAGTCATGCACTTGGTCCATGAATAAGTGTCATTGATTGTGTTCTCATATGCATATAACTCTCTTGAGATCAGTAGAGAGACGGTGAAGAAAGAAGAGCGAGATTTGAAGATTGTTCAAGTGAAGGAGTTCAAGAACGAAGACAAACTTTGTATTAGATTTTGTGTGAATCTTATAGCCGAGCTAGTGCTATTCAAAGTTTGTAAAAGAACATATCCTTTTCAATATGATGATCTTTATTTTGGGTTCTCAAGAGTAAGAGCCCCGCAGTGTTTTTAATCTCATACTTGAGGTTTTCACTGCGTAACCAAAACCAGGTGTTCTATTTGTCATTTTGTTTTCTGCTGCCCAGTGAGGATTGATCCGTGCACTGCAATCCCCATTCTCCAGAAAATCATATTCTGTCCTTGTATTTTCAGATACCTTTGATTCACTAATCAAAGTTCAGAAAAATTAAAACCATGTAATCAAATAAGTATTAGCTCTAACTGCGGTTATCATTCCAATTTCTAAATATACCATCTATGTTTTTTGCCAATCATGATCAGATCATCGAAATGTATGTAAAGAGAGCTCTTCTATATGCTCATTTATCATCTATGTTTCAAACAAATGCTTTTGATTTCTTTGTTCCTCAGTTTTGTTACAACCATTAGCGTAGTAGCTTCACTAAACTTGGTATTCCACTATGTAATTAAGCTGTTGAAGCTTACGTGATCATTGTCTTTCATTTGTATTTCCAATCTCATCATGCACACTTTCTCCATTATCAAATTCATTAATTTGGTTGATTAATTTCGAAGTCCTTAACTTGGTGTTAGAACTTAGACTAGTGATCGTGTACCTTTGCTTCTTGCATATATATGAGCTGATGTTTGTTTTTAAGTTTGGCTATTATAAGCTTAAGCGTTTGCTCGTCCTTGGCCCTCAAAAAGGCTAGGACAACAAGCTTTGTATCATGAAATGGTTATCCAAAGAAAAACAAGTTAGCTAGATACAGTAGTTCGTCTAAAATCTAGCAGTGATATATATCACACACGAGCAAATTATGCATGATTGCATTTTTTAATTGTTATCGTAGAGCTAATTAAGTCACTGTTTAAAAATTGGAGCAATATGTTTGTGATATGACAATAAACTGATCGGTAGTCATTATAAACAAATTAAGGTGCATGCTGTAAAGATGATTATTCTGATAGTTTCAGAAGCAAAACGACACAAGGTATTTGAATTCACAAGACAACGAAGCAAATACAAACATTGGAAAGCAAAACATAGCGTGAAACTTGCCTAAAACATGATCACATAACAAGACGTACAAGATCATCACACAAAAGTTAATCAACCCAATCGAATCGAAGATCATTTCTTGGAGCACCCCATGCTGCCATGCATATATATAATTAATGTAGTGCTCCACCCCATGTTTGAGGCCGGACAGCTTAGGCGCAATTGGCGGGAGGGGCGATGCCGCACTTAGCTGGTAGTCCCATGGCAAGATCAGGAGCAATTCCGAGAGTAGGCAACACCGGTGAGGCCTTGTAAGAGCAAAGACACCCCAAGTCAGCTCCGGAAAGAGCCTTGCAACACTTTGGGGATGGATCAACAGGGTTCGGCTTTGTCACCGATGGCTTGCAAGCAGTTAGACCATCGTCATTCATCTTGCAGAAGGTAAAAGCTGTTGACCCTTCGAAAAATACCAGCATTGCCACGACCAAAATCACAACCAACTTGTTTCCCATCTTCACCATTTTGATCACTGCTATGGATATGGAGCAGTTTTTTTCTAGCTAGTTAGTACTTAATAGTAGAACTTGTGAGTATGTAGTATGGCTCAATCTACTGCCTCTTATATAGGAATGAGGGGAAGTTTAGGAGCCACAAATCTGAAATCCGTGAATGAGAATTGGCATTATTAATTCCAGTCACGGGGAGCATCTCCTTCCACATACTCGATTCTTTTGTTTTGGTAGTCATGGCTAGTGGCCAAGTTGGGAGAGAGGACTGAGGAGCACACAGAATAGTTATCAAAGCAATGACCTCGGTTTTCATCCGTGACTTGAATTTTAGATTCAATGTTGCTTAGAAGTTTTGGGGTAGCAGCTCATTCCTCATTTGAATTGCCTAGGGCTTATCATATAAATAATCATAGTGTGGCACGTTCGAAGAATCAAGTTTGATAACACCTATATTAGATTAATAAGGGGAGGTATTTACCGTATTTCATATAGAGGACTATCATAAAATCTGAAAGAAAACACAATAATCCCTCAAGGAATAGCAAACTAGGAAAAACACATGCAAAACCAAGACGCAAGCCTCTTAAATGTGCATTTCTGGCTTTAAATTGTTGTTTCTTATATTTCGTTCTTGCTTTATTTTTAGCTTTCTTTATCTAAGTTGTTCACATTGTCTTCCTACATCATCAATCAGTCTCCACTTGCAAAAAAAAAGGACTTCGAGTTCCTGTCGAGTTTAGCTCGAACATTGGTCAAAACAAAATGTAAGAAGGATGTGAAGTCATTAACTTGTACCTTAAGTCACCAATAATTCACTTCTACCTTAATGACATGCATTTCATGCTTATCACTGCATGAAAAGTTATGTATGGAGATAAATATATAAATGAGCATACTCCTTACTTGCACTTCTTTCGCTATGGGATCTTCAAAGCTTGCCAATCCGTGTAAATCACAAATTCTCTTTGCAAAAGGTAATGCTCCCATTGTTTTAAATCTCCAAAAAAAACGTATAAATCATGATCACCAGTGCTTCACTAGTAAGAAGCTTCGACATCATTCTTCCATGGCCTTCCCAAAACAATTGGGAAACTGAGCGTCACATTATTCCAAAACACCCCAAAAGGCAAGATTTGAAATTTGGTAACTTAAATTTTGAATAGTCGCTTCTAAGTTCTAACCTGCAATAGTATAGTTATGTTTGTTGTCTTTATGATGTATGTTAAGGGCCCAATTGGACAAAGTGCTAAAGGGGCAATTTTTAGCCCAATTCAACTCCAACCCATGATGTTAAGGGCCAAAGTGTCAAATATGAGGGTTACACGTAGAGGTGGCAAACGGGCCACTAAGCACGAGCACGGCACGGGCCCGGCACGCTTAAAAGCGGCCCGGCACGGCCCAAGCCCTTTAGTGGCCCGGCACGACCCAAGCACGTTAGAATAACGGGTCGGGCTGGGCCTAAGAATATTGGCCCGGCCCGGCCCGAGCCCGTAATGGGCCCGGCACGGCCCGAGCACGACATATTGTGGACCGGCCCGTTACAAACACAAAATTTCATTTTGTTTTTAAAAATATTAAAAAACTACAATGATGAGATTTGAATATGAGACCTTTTTATTTAAAATTTCATGACAATTCCACCAATGCTTTCTTTTATATTGTCAAAATAATGAAACGAAACATTATATCATTGTTTTGACATAAGCATTAGACTAATCTCATAATAATACAACTATAGAATGAAGGAAAGAATAATAGATACTAAATCTTCATTATATTAATAAAGATTCATCTCACAATAATATACTAAAAACAATATATTTTGAGTTTTTTTTCTTTCTTTCTTATAGTGGAATATAAAAAATTATTAGAAATCTAATCTTAAAAAGTTAAGATTAAGAAAAACGTTGTAGAACTTAATTTATTTTAATTTTCTAAATAGTTAAATAAAATCCTTTCAAAAAAATAGTTAAATAAAATTAATTTTTATTTGTTCAAATTAAGATTTTAAAATCGTGCTTTATAGTGGGTAGGCACGAGCACGGCCCGTTATTGACCCGGCACGAGCACGGCCCGGCACGATATGGGCTCGGGTCATGGACCGGGCCGGGCTTAATGTTTAAGTAAATGGGCCGGCACGAGCCCGACACGATAATAAATGGGCCGGCCCAAGCACGGCACGAAGCACGACTAGGCCCGCTTAAAATGGGCCCGGCCCTTTTGCCACCTCTAGCTACACGTGAGGTTAAAGGGCTAAAAATAGCCCTAAGGATGCCCCTTTTAAAGGGCCAAAAAGGGAGAGGATCCTCTCCTAATCTATTCCCCTCCTAACCTGCTTAAGCTTTTGATGACAAAGCGACATGTGTGTAAAACTAAATCCAACGGCTTATATTGACTTTCATAAATATGTACTTATTTTTCTTTTTTCTTTTTTAAATCAAACTCACCCCCCACCACCCAACCCTCTCCCTTTTTTTTTTTTTTTTGGTCTGACAACCCTCTCAGTCTCTCACTCTCTCTCTCCCTTTTTCTGTTTCTTCTTTCCCAGTTTCCAAATCTTGTCTCCCTCTCATGGAATGCAATTTTTTTATGCTTCAAATCTTCAATTCCATCTATTCTCAAGACAGAAAATCCATCATCTTTTGGTTTCCATGATGGGTTCATGCTCACTGATTAAGAGGAGAAAAAAGTTAGGAATCTGGGTTTGAGCTGAATGGGTATTGCTAAATTTGAATATAATTCATGGATTTAGCAAAATTTGGGTAGTTGATGAGGAAACCTTTCTGCCAAAATTTGTCTTTGTCAAAAATCTTCCCTGCCAAAGTCCATTGTTAAGGATGAGGATGTATGAAGATTTATTTTTGGGTTTTTGTAAGGTTCAAAGAACCATCCACCATGATCTAAATTGATTTGTTTGGATTTCAACAATTGTCTGGGTTATGCTTTTGTAGCGTTTATTGGAGATTGTTCTTGTCATATTGGCCAGGCCAAATTTTTATTGTGTAAGGTTACTCATATAGAGAAAGAAGTAGGAGGAGGAGGAGGAGGAGGAGGAGGAGGGGAGGAGGAGAAGAAGAACTGGAGAGAGAAGTCTTCTCTCAGGCATGAAGGAAGATAAGAATGGGGGACAGAAAAAAAATAGAAAAAGAAAAATTGACATTATTGTGGAATGTGGACCATTAGATTTACTACAGCCATGCACGTGTCAAAATCTAATAGAAAACTTAGGCAGGTTAGGAGGGGAATAGCTTAGGAGAGGATCCTCTCTCAAAAAGAAATTGGATCAGAATCATATGGCTCACATCTGGTAGTGGAAGCTGACAAAAGCATGACGTCAGCAACGGCTAGTTGCTGACGTCAGCTAGCCGTTGGGTTTTTTTTTTTTTTTAATAGCCGAATTCAACTTTATTTCATTTCGAAATCAGTTTTATTCCATTTTGAAATTAATTTTATTTCATTTCAAAATCAGCTAAAATATTTGTGATTATCTTAAAAAAAAAAAGGGTTAAATACTGCTTACTCCCTATACTTATAGGGTTTCATCGTTTCAGTCCCTGACCTTCGAATTTCACCTAAAAAGTCCCTGAACTCCCAATTTCCTCCCAATTGGTCCCTGCTGTCAAGCATCCGTCAAAAACTCCGTTATGTTCCCCTAAAAAGTCTATTATACCCTCATTTACTTAATATATATATATATATATATATATATATATATATATATATATATATATATATATTTCTCTTCCTCCCTTTTTTTAATTTTTTTTTCTTTTTACCTTTTCTTCTTCCGGCTCTCTCGCCTCCTTATGTTCTTCTCCTCATCAAGATGGTTCCAATCCACAGACCTTCAAGAGGTTAAATGAAAAAAACAGATAAAAGAGAGAGAGAGAAAATAAATTATAAAAAAAAAAGTGAAAATAAATTATAAAAAAAAAAGTAAGTGAGGGCATAATAGACATTTTCAGCAACTTTAACAGAGAATTTTGACGGCAGGGACCAATTGGGAGGAAATTGAGAGTTCAGGGACTTTTTAGGTGAAATTCGAAGGTCAGGGACTGAAACGATGAAACCTTATAAGTATAGGGAGTAAACAGTATTTAATAAAAAAATACTTTACATAAAAATGATTTCAATTACTATAAGTAAATTGCTAATAAAAAATAAGAACATATATATATATATATATATATATATATATATATATATATATATACAGATCCTATCCAGAGCGGAGCTCCGCTTTGAAAATTTACGTGTGAAGTTCGAGTTTTCGGTCACTTTTCGGTCGCATATCCACATCTCGACCGTTCAGTTTTTAGGTACTAGTGTATAGATCATCTCTGCAAATTTTCAGCCAAAATGATGATCGTTAAGGCATTGATAATTGCCTTAAAACTAGTACGGTTCAGGTTGACAGATTCAGTCCGTCCATTGGTTTAAGCGAGTTAGATAACTTAACGATCATCAATTTGGCTGAAAATTTGCAGAGAGGATTTATACACTAGTACCTAAAAACTGAACGGTCGAGATGTGGATATGCGACCGAAAAGTGACCGAAAACTCGAACTTCACACGTTAATTTCAAAGCGGAGCTCCGCTCTGGATTGGATATGTATATATATATATAACATATCTAA
The DNA here is from genome assembly GCF_958449725.1 of Rosa rugosa. Taxonomy (NCBI): domain Eukaryota; kingdom Viridiplantae; phylum Streptophyta; class Magnoliopsida; order Rosales; family Rosaceae; genus Rosa; species Rosa rugosa. The sequence continues at coordinate 37,879,965 of NC_084822.1, forward strand.
AATGTTAAAATATATTTTAGGGCTATAATTTAACCTTAACGGGTTAGAGACGATTGATGTCACATCGATGAATAGTACAGAATTTAGGGCTAAAATTTAGCCCCAGGGCTATTTTTAGCCCTTTGGGTTGGAGATGGCCTTATGTGCCTCAAAACAGAGAGAAATTCTTAGGTAGGGGTTTCCCCACCACGTGGATATAGGGCAAGCCAATCATACATCAATTTTTTTTTTCCTTGTTCCGAAACTGCCCCTGCTTTTTAAAAGTGCAATACCCAAAAGACCCTCCTGCTGGGGGTTGATTGGTCAGCCCTATATCCATGTGGTACGGGTGCCCGACGGAAGTCTCTCTCCAAAACGGATAACTGACGTCAGAATTTTGCCATACAAAAATTTAACATATCGAATTAGTTTGGCTCGAGCAACTCCAAAATTCCAATACAATATCACTTAAATTTTGCTCAATGGTTGTCCTACACAAGAGTACTTTTACTTAAAAAAAGATAGGAGAGGCCTAACTTGCCTAACCTTTTGATAACAAAGCGACATGTGTGTATAACAACATCCAACGGCATATATTGATTTTCATTAAATAAATTATTATTATTTTAATCCCTGCTGAGGCAAAAAACAAATCAGACACCCTGTCTCTCGAGCTCTCTCTTCCCTTCCCCTTTTTTGTTTCTTCTTTGCCAATTTTCCAGATCTTGTGTCTCCCTCATGAATGCAATTTTTTATGCTTCAAATCTTCAATTCCATCTATTCTCAAAACAGAAATTCTTCAATTCCGTCATTCTTTGTTTCCATGATGGGTTCATGTTGATTGATTAAGAGGAGAAGAAAAGGAGGAATCTGGGTTTGAGCTGAATCTGGGTTTATATAATAAGATCATGCCTGCTAAATGTCGCTCTTCCTTTGCTTGATACTCTTCTTCCTCCCTCATGCCTCAATTCATCTCGCCCTCAAATTTCTCTTCGGCATAGTATGAAGGAGCCTGCCGTGTTCTTTGTCTCAAACTGATCTTAAATTGAGATAGGATTATGACTGTTCCCACCTCTAATTTTCAATGAAAGACAATTAAGGATATGGGTATTGCTATATTTGAATATAATTCATGGGATTTTGCAAAATTTGGGTAGAAGAAGAATAACTGGAGAGAGAGAGAGAGAGAGAGAGAGAGAGAGAGAGAGAGACTTCAGGCGTAAGGCCATCTCCAGTAAAGGAGCGCTATATTGGGGTCAGAGCTATAATTTAGCTCCCAGAAATATTATTTTTTATTCATGAACAAGTGAATCATCTCCAGTAAGGGAGGGCTAAATTTTAGCCCTATCAAGTATTTTATGATTTTACATTATGTTTTTTAATTTTTATGATTTTATTTTATTTTAATAATATTTTAATTTAGACTAAAATTAATTTATGAGGAAAAAATTAATTTTTAAGGTGTATATTTGGATAAAGTATTTATGTGGTATTGTTGATAACATTTTCTGATAAGTTTTTTAAGTGCCACGTGCCACATCGGAAGCAAACATTTATGTGTATAATTATACTCTTTAATTATGAGCCATTGGATTCAATTGTTTACATGATTATGAGCCATTGGATTAATGTATTGCATCACAAATAGCAAGATTGGGCTGATTTTCTGTGGGTCCCACCAAGGGCTAAAGGGCTAGCCATGGGGCTAAATTTAGCTCTCTCCACCCACCTCTCCACCTCTAGCCCTTTGGACCTTCCCCTGTTGGAGTCCATTTTTTAGCAAAAATGGCTTAAGGTCACATGTAGCCCTCCTTATTGGAGATGGCCTAAAGGAAGAGAAGAATAGGACGGACATAAAAAAAAATAAAGAAAAAAAAAATTGTTGTAGACCATTAGATTCACTATAGCCTGGTAGGAGCATAATTATGCGATATTAATAGCGTTAATCTCTTTACTTTCTTTGTTAGTTTAGTGTATTTTCTCGTTATTTACGTTGTTTATTTGTTTTATAGGTATTTTGGAGCAAAGAAGGAGAAAAGAAGTAAAAGAGGGATTGAAAAGCAAAATCGGGAAATCTGCCTGTGCAGATCAGTTAACTTCGACAGAGCACTGAGACCAGCTCAGAACGATCCAGAGGATGATCTTTATATTGATGGATAGCCTCGGATGTCTAGTTTCCGAATCTTTTTACGGCTCATCAATATCATTTTTTTAGAAGAAGTTATGGCCGATTTAGTACAAGAAGGTCAGGCTGCGCGTGAATCTGAGGTTGGACGGGAATTTATGTTTCGAGGCCCAAATCACACCAAGAAGCCCGAGGACGAGTTTGTGCTTCATATTTCAGCTTAATATAGACAAATGGCATAATGTGAATGGTTGGAATGAGTCATCAAGTTCAAGAGCCAATAGGAAAACTCCACCTAAGCACGTGAACCCTAATTCTTTTAGGTTTTGGATTTCCTAACCTCTAAGGATATAAAAGGAGATCAATCTGCAGCAGCTCTCTCTCTCTCTCTCTTCCTCCCCTTCTTTAGTTTGTTTTGTTTCTTCTATGTTTAACTAGTTTTTATTAGTTAGGGGGCTGCTTGAAGCCCCTAGACATGAACTACAAGATGATTTGACTTTTGATGTTATTTTCTTTTAATCCAAGATGAGACTTTTGTTTACTGCTTTTCCATTGATGAATTCTTGCTTGTATGCTTTGAGTGCACGATTAGTATGCATGTTGGATTCTAATGCTTTGATTGTTTGATGCCTGGATCAATAGTTGGATTCCTCAAACCTTCTAGAGAAGCAATTGTTAGTTTTCACTATCAAGTAAACTAAGTCCTAGGTTTAGCAAGGCGCTAAGTTTATTGCGATGCCTAGTGATGTCTCAAACTCTTTTAGACCTTAATGATCTCTGTATGTTTAATCTAATAAGCGTACCTTTAGGTTGCATTGCTTGGGAATAGTCTAGGTGTAGAGCACTTCCTGCCTAGCGTACGAAGTAAGAAAGGGTAATAGGTTGTGTTCAAGCGTACCGAGCCAATCTGAGTATCTTCATCTAGATTAATTGAATTAGGATTGAACAAATTGTCTTGTGTGTGATTGTCCGGGGTGGATGCATCTTCCCTAACTATCTTTATCATATTGTTTTCAAACCATCTTAAAATCTGTTTTCGTTACTTTCTGTCCTCTATATTTTTGTAATTATTTTATATAGTAAACGATATCCGAATAATACCAAATTTGGTATGCAAGACGCCCTGTGTGTCTAGTACGTCTCTGTAAATTTTCGTAATTTTCTGAGTAGTTTAGATTAGGTTTTTAATTAGGTTTTCGACTGCTGTTCGCTAGGGACAGTGGTCACTTTTGTGACATTGTTTTGAGTAGTTATGACCTTAGTCCTCTGCGGGAAAGACCCTTGTTTACCCTTGCTACAATTGACAATCTTAAGTGTGAATAAGGAAAATCAATAGCTTATAAATTTAGCTATCATAGCCACGTGTCAAAATCCAATGAAAAGGTTAGGCAGGTTAGGAGGGGAAATAGCTTAGGAGAGGATCCTCTCCCAAAAAAGATGGGACATTGGTCGCCCTTGAATGATTGAATCAGACTTCGTCATCAGTTTTTGTTGGACAATGATCATCACTTGGTTTTACATGAAATTTGGGACACAGTTAATATTTGTAATTTGTGGAACATTTATTAAACTGCTCGAATATTTAGGAACTGAACTCCATTTGAGCATCACATATACATATTGCAACTGATATTCATTCTCTGACTTGTTAGATTCTTGTTACTTCTCAACTATGGCTTGCTAGAGGTCTTACAAAATCTGCTTTACCACCCATAATCATGTTGATAGAATCCAACGGGTATTCCTTGCTTTTCATAATTGACCAAATTTTGATCTTCGTCCTCGAGAATACCTTCTTCATGTTGAGCAGTTCGATGAACAAATCAACTTCTTTTGTCTTTTGTAAGTTGCACACTCGAGTCAAATCCAATACTTGGTATGAGCTACAACATTACTCCATCCCTGAGGAATATAAGAACAAAACTAATGTAAGTATATTGTCAAGTTCCCATTCAACATGAATTCTCCTAAGAGCATGAGGAGAATTAGGAGAATTTTTCTCCAACTTTCCCAGTTGCTCTAGGAGATTGAAGATCAAGCAAAGCTATAGCTATAGCTGACTTGAAGACTGGTGGATTCAAGACATGCAGCATCAATCAAGGGTCTAAACAACTCACTGATCTCAATTTAAGGTAGTATGCATATCACATCATATTGCATGTGATTGTTGCTTAAATTGTGAATCTAAACTGTTAAGCAATCTTATCAGTATTTTTGGAAAAAGTTTTAGAAAATCTTATCTGCTTTTAAAACTGTGTTGAATGCATATTAGATAACTATCCTTAGAGATAACAATTACATGCTATTAATTAGGATTGATTGAGTCTCACGATTTGTTTAAAAAAATATGGGAGAATTTTTCGAACAGTACCTGAATTAAAGGTCACTGTGAATTAACGTGCCTCACTTTACACTAACTACACTTTGGTACCTGGACTATAAAACCCGACTACATTTAAATACACTCCGTTAATAACACCATTAGTCCGCATGCCACCTGGCATATTTTCAAGGGTAAAATTGTCTCTTGACTATTCACCTTATTTTTTTAACTATCCACCTTTAAAAAGTCAATCTTTTTTAATAAAAATGATAAAAAAAAAAAAGAGGTGGTGCGATCATGACTGTAGATCCACCTTGGAATTTTTTTTTTTAAATAAAAAAGAAAATAAGATTTCTTGGGGTTGTTCCACCGCACGAATCGAACCGGATTTGTCGACGTGTTTGGAATGCAAGGGAAGTGGAACAGATCCGGCTTCGGCGCTGGCCCAGATATTGTCGTAAGAAAGCAAAGGACTAGACTTGGGGCTAATAGAGTTGTAGGGAAAGGCAGAAAGCGACCAGGAATTGGAGGAAGGAGAAGATGGGTTTTTGCCGAAGTCAAAAGCACCATTTGGGATCTAAGGGAGGAATGTGAGAATGGATTGCTGGCGCTGGTGGGTCTGGCTATGGGGTTTAGAGGGGAAGGAGAATAGGGGGTGGAAGATGCAGAAGAGGAAGTGTTGGAGGAAAGTCCCATTTGGATTTTGGCCCTGAGAATCAGATAGTGCGAAAGGGTATTTGGGCCATAAGCTAGCCAATTGCATCAAATCGTTCTCACCAAGATCTGGTATCAAAAGATATCCCATGATTTTGATGGCATTTTTAGGCTCCAAAGCCTTGATCTTTCCGAACAGTAGGTTGGTGACTTCATAAAAGAACCCATCTTGGATTTTTGGGCTCTCTCTCTCTCTCTCTCTCTCTCTCTCTCTCTCTCTCTCTCTCTCTCTCTCTCTCATGGTCCATGGGTTTGATCTGAGCTTTAAAAATGATCTGAGCTTTGGGGTCTCTCTCTCTCTTCACTTTCTACGTTGGGTGTTATGGTGTTTTAGAATTGGTAGTGTATTATGTGATTGGTTGGTGAGAAATATAGATTGAATTGGTAGTGTTTTATGGAGATTTGTTTTCCTGGTTGCTGGTTGCAGAGAGAGAGAGTGAAAATCTATAACAAATTATATCTAAAATTGGGTGATAATTAGTGAACTAATTGATACTTATAGCTCCTACGACAATTTTCCAGGTGAGGACGACCAGTCTCGGATCCGTTATAGCGCCGGAAACATCTTCAATAGCTGCAGCTTTTCAAGCTTTTCTGCAGCGGCGGGTTAGAGTAGTGTTTATAGCAAAAGCGTGGTTGTGGCATTTTGTTCTGGTAATGGAGCATGAATCATATGGTTTTGTGATGTTAATGCTTGGAAATATGGCTGTGCTGGAGTTGGACTTGGTTGGGGTTCTGATGAATGTGAAGGAAGAGATCCGAGGCTTCCATTTTGATATTGGCACTAGATTAATGGCGCCACCATTGGTCGTTTAACTTGAAACTTCACACATAGAGAGAGAGTGAAAATACCAAACTACCCTCTAAAAATTGAATAATAACAAAATGTTAACGGTGTTATTAACGGCGTGTATTTAAATGTAGTCGGGTTTTATAGTCCAGGTACCAAAGTGTAGTTAGTGTAAAGTGAGGTACGTTAATTCACAGTGACCTTTACTTCAGGTACTATTCGAAAAATTCTCCCAAAAAATATTTCTATGTTTATCTCAATTTGTGATCAATGTGATCGGATTGAGGAAGAGTCTCTTTCTTCCATAAAAGGTTTTGAAACTGCATTTCCAAAGTTAGAGTTTTCGATCGAGAAATTTATTTGTGTTGCTTAGTCTTCATAAACTGTTTTACAAAACTCTCTTTGGTTGTTCATTAAAAGCATTGTTTGCTCACTGCATTTATCACTTGCATAGTGTTCGAGATCAGTGAGGCTACAAGACAAGGTTGTATCAGAAAGATCATTCAGTTTCTACTAGCAACAAAGATCAATTCAAGACTTGTGTAGTATAGGTCATTCAGTTGTAAACAAGTTAGCATTGTTGCTAGTCAATGTGATTGTGTTGAATACCACTACTTGTAAACTGTTATCTTTGTGATTCATATTGGATTTGATTCTTGTGTGGGCTACATTACAAGCCTCGCAGTGAAGTTTCCTCAGTGGTGAGATTTACAGTGCGTTAGCAAACTCTTGTGTCATATTGTGTGTACGTGTTTGTTATTTTAGAATTGTATCTGTTGATCAATCCCTCATAACTGTTCCATCTAGTGTTTTCAACTAATATATGAGAGAAAATGATGCCAACAGGGCATGGAAGAGAGGAGGATAAAGTGATGCAAATAGTTGCATTTCTGTATCAAACACTTTATACTACAATCTTAGCATTATAAATACAATTAAGCTGGCTCTTTGGAGTAATATGCTTTTGATGATGATTGATTATTACTCTTTATTTCAAATGAAAGGTAGGTCCTAGATGATCATATGCCTTTGTGATCTCCCAATAAGAGATTTTTAGGTAGGGCAGCCGTACCGCGTGGCGGTAGAGTTGTCCAATCAGGACATTGCATGAGGGTGTTTTGGGTATATTGCTTTATTAAAAGAAAGCTAATTTCAGGATATACAAAGTTGTTTCTTAATTTTGATTGGACTGCCCTACCGCCAGTCTCTATCTAAAAATTTCTCGACAAGACAATATTATACAAAAATCCTAAAAATTTCTCGACAAGACAATATTATACAATATTTTTGTTCTTCTCGTAGAACTCTGTGGTTTTTTTATAATATCAAAATCTCAAAATTTCGAAGAAAACTTGAACTGAGGCCATCCCATGGGATTCTAGGTTTCACTTCCTGTCCCATACATCAGACAAAGTCAAGTATACCATTTTCTTATTCTTACTTGAGGATGTTCAAAGAATATGCTGGGGTGCGTTTGAGTGGCTAGGTAAACAAAGTTTTGGGTGCGAAGATATATGACCATTTGTGTAGGACCTCATATTTCTTTGTCTGTTCATGCAAAAACAAAATTTCATTATACATACAACAAACTTAAGAAGGTATAAAAGAATCAGTTGACCCAATGGACAAGCAAAGATGGTTCTCTTCCTCAATTCCAGTACATACAGAGACTATATTTGTAGTCATCTAAACCAAATTCTGAGCCAGGTTGAATTGGTCAAAAACTGAAAATGGCTATGCAGATATTCAATGGGGTACCAAACTCCATCTAATGCATTCAATGATGAAGATCATACAGAATTTGAAAATATAAATGCATCTGGGTTCTAGTAGCTGATGGTTTAAATAGAAATTGAAAACACAGAATAGTAAAAGGAGCAAGAAACTTTAATTTCTTAAACCAGTACTGCCAAAACTACTTTCTTTAAGATAGAGGATTCAGGTATCTAAGAGGAGGGCCCTCTCTGCATATCTCCTTTTGCTCTACTCTGTATTCTCTGGTGATTCTTGTAGGGTAAGTTAACAGGTTGGCCAGAATCTCCACGGATGAAGAAAGTGGAGTTAGCTGGTTCCTTCACTCTGTGAAAGTATGAATAATGAACATAACGCATTCGCCAAATCAAGAGCAAAAACTGATTAGAACAGTCAAAATCAAATACAACCAAAACCATGAAAGTCCAAATTTTCTAGAGACCAGAGCTTAAAAGCCTATTATAGGCCACACCCTCTAATCCAACCTATTTTCAATGCTGTGTGATTCATTTTCTCTTATTCTAATGCAAATAAAATTCATTATCCTGAGACCTGAGGAGCCCTGTCTTCTGCAAGTTTGAAACTTTAACCCAACTGCAATTTCAACATGCTGATGCTCACTGCCTAATGTGTTTGACCTCATAGAAAAATAACTGACAACCTACTATGACTTGTCTTAAATCAACTATTTAATTTTGATTTATTTACTCATGCTTTTAACTTTGCACAGAGCACCAAGCCTCTCGCTCTGGGTACGCGTGTGGGGTTGAAAAAGAAAGCAAAATGCAAATGTGCCAACGGCCCAAGCTCACATGCTCTGCTTTGAGATATTGAACACAACCACACACACTCGCCCTAGTATGAAAATTTAAAGAAACCGACCCTTTTCCAGGCTTTGGAATATACAATATCTGATGTTAGGTCGTAGACTCGTAGAGGAGACAAGCTAGGCAAAGCAAAATTTAAGGCCCTGAAAAAAGCTAAAGAGCCAGAATTTCAAAAAGAAATCAGAAGGGTAACTAAAGTTACTCCTCCTATAGCAATTCCCTTGCTGCCTTACCTCTTTGTCTCTCTGTCTGCTCCTCTGAGACTTCGTTATCTATAGGGCGCACTTTTCTTTCTTTTCACCAATACTACACCTAATTTTAATTGCGTTGCTTTGGATCCCCATACCCCTCCATTGCTTTTACTATCCCACACTCCTTCTCTCTCTCTCTCTCTCTCTCTCTCTCCACCCAATTCGTCTTTAAATAGGCTATATAAACCCACGCTCACATTCACCAACTGAAAAAGAAAAGAGTGAACAAAGAAAGAAAGAAAGAAAGAAAGCAAAGGAAAAAGAAGACATTTTGAAGCACCCTTTGAGGTTTTGAGGTCAAGTCTCTGCAAGTTCAAGCTCAATGGATCAAGTAAGTTTATTCTTTCACACAAACACTTTGATGGGTTTATCTCAGATGTTTATGGGATGTGGTTTTTAACTTGTGGGTGGTGTGAATATAGGACTACTATAGGAGGAGTCATCAAGTTCCTGCTTTTGGGAGCTGGGATTGGAACCAAGACCTTCCCTTCACTCAGTGCTTTGAGTCTGCAAGGCAAGCTGGGTTTCTGCGCTACACTACTTACACTGATGAACATGATCAGGATCGCGATTTGTATGTCACCGGGGATTTGTACCAGAACGATGTCGTCACTCCCGCGATGATCGTTGTTCCTCGCCGAAGGGTAACCAAATTTGAATTCTTTTTTATGAGAAACTTGCTGGGACTAGGAAAATTTGCAAAAATAGCCCAAAATTTTGGAGATTCTAAAAATGTTGGTTCTCTTTTTACGATTTTAGAAATATAACCTCTCAGGTTTACTTTTTAGGTCCAAATTTGGGTTATTTTTGGAAATTAACCATGGATTAAGAAATTTGTGGGATGAAATTAGTGTTGATGAGTGATTTTGGTGACTAATGCAGAACAAGATGCGTCACCCGCAAGTGAAAGAAGCAAAAGAGGAGGGTTGGGTCATGGGTGAGGTGAAGGAGCCACCAAGCCCACCTCCAAGGTCCAGGCCCAATCCCAAGCCTGTGGATGAAGATTTGTACAAAATCTCACCTGAACTCCTCTATGCTAAAGCCAAAAAGGTAATGTGATCATGTGATGTGATAAGTTACAGTACCTCCAATAATCAAATTGCTTTTTACCCTTTTGTTTACTGCTACATGCTATTTTTTACCTTTGTCCTACATAAAAAGTAAAGTTTCTACTTTTGATCTGTTTTCTTCTTCCAACTTTGCAGAAGAGAGGATTGGGTTTCTTTTCAAGCTGCTTGCTGCCAACATGTGTTGGCTGAATCAATGAGCAAGTTTATGTGAGACATTTAGTGAATATATGACTCAATATGAGGAAAAAGTAGACTTACTATGTGTTCCACTTTGAGATTGTGAGCATATGTAATATATTTTGGTCCCAAAATCCCTATATACCTTCATGTGGGTTATGAGGAGAGAGTAGTTCATATTATTAGGCTTATTAGCTTCTCCTTTGGCTGGATTGGAAATGTATAACTTTATATATCTATGGATCTTTATATTTTTCAATGCGATTGGAAAGGAGATACTAGCTTGCTAGGTTTTGTAAAAGGATAAAGGGAACTTGTATGTGGGATATAATTTGAATATTCAATTTCATGAATGTCTTGAAAAGAAAAGAGATATCAAAAATGTGGGGTTTGTGGATGTTTCCTTCTCATGATAAAAGGAAAAGAAAATAAAGGAAGGAGGGAAAAAGATCGAGGGCACTATAGAAATACCTAGATAAGTAGTTGGTTGCTTTTTATGTGGGAAATTGAACATGACCTAACATAATTTGATGGTGAGATTCTTTTTTTGATGAATTGATGGACATGGTTTTTGTCATTATGGTTGCTTTACAATCCTTCATTTTCTTTCTCTCTAAAGTAGAATGCATGTGGGGTTAGAGATAGGAAGTGAAAGAAATTATTGTCAAGTGTGTTCAAATTCTAAAAGCACATCCGCATATATCTGAATTTGTGAAAGGAAAGGAAAAGCAGAGAAAAATTTATGTTTCCTTTCATAGCCAATAAAGAAAAAACCATTGAATTTGGTAGGACTTGACAGCACTTGAACAAATACTAGCATAGAATAGGAAGTATCACATAGAGGATCAAGTAATGTGACATATGAGATCGCTAACCCTAAATTACTGAGTCAGTCAAGTGAGTGGTTAAAAGTGACTTTGACTACTCTTAAAAAGAAAAAGGTCAAAAAAAATATATTAAAAAAAGCTTTGCAAATGATAAAGAGAGGTATTTTTTACTTTTTTTAGTAGTGATAACAAATTCATTTACAGGATTATTTGTTAGTTAACAACCATAACAACCTCAAGTCAGTGAAGGAAAAGTATGAAGGCTTTCATTATTCTCAATATATGATATTTTGAATTTTTCATTCATATGGTCTAGTTTTTCTCATATCAAATATGAAAATTTTAATCTTCAGCGATTTTTCAAAAAAAAATATTAAGACATTGCATATTTTAAAGTGTGGTAGAATTAACTCATTTTTATTCTTTTTATTATTGAATTGAATTGAACAAAAATTTTCTTGCATTTATTTTCGGAAAGTTACTAAACAACTATAATAGGATTTAGAGTTGGGGAGTGCTAGGTTCACACTCACTTGAGTGTGTGTAAGCCACACTCAAACAAGTGTCAACTTCTCATGACTTTCTACTATTAAATTACACAATAACGGCTGGAAACCAGTCAAATTTTGGGTAGTTGGGAATAAAAATCTGTTGCTGGGGTAATTTGTTCAATTTTGGTGCTTTGAGTTAAAAACTCTTCAATTTTCCCGCACCAGAAGGCTTAATTACCTCAAGGTAAATTGGTTGAACTATAGATTTTTTTTTTTTTTTTAATAAAGAACTATAGATTTTTTGCTGATGTAATTTTGCAAAATATTAATGGAAAGAATGATCTTATTGGTTGAAGAAAGAAGGATCTTATTTTTTTTCTTTCTTTTTGCTAATTATTTTGCAATATGTTACCAACAAAGTTTGCTAAATGTTATTCATTGAAAAGTAATAAGCTACCTAGCTGCTATTACTAATGAATGCAGCACCACTTGGCCAAAAAGAAAAAGAAAAACTGAATGTAGCACCACTGTAGCTGAATAAGTCAAGAATGGAGAGGCTAGTTTGATTGATTAAAATGAGTTTTGATTATGCTCGTAATAGGCTATTAAGTGGTACCCATTTTTTGTTATAAGCATATTCACAATCACATGGGTTTTGATTAAATGAGATTTATCTATTAAGTCGTTCTATCTTTTTGGATAAGAAAATGGTGGCTGAGTGAGCTACCACTCCGGGGCTGGGAGCAATTTGGTTATAGCCCCTCCTCAAGGGATATTTTTTACTAGCTGAGGATCGAACCAGAGACCTCATATTACTAGGAGAAGCCCTACAGCGTCCGCCCCACCTAGCATGCTTCCACTAGACCAACCTCACTGAGTTTATTCAGTCGTTCTATCTAGAAATGGATAGTGAAGGAAAAGTACGTAGAAAATGGAGGGAGAAATATGGTTAGTGGGACACGGGAAACTAATAGTTAAGGAGTAGAGATGAAAAAAAAAAAATTAAAGCAGCTTTAATTGTTATTGTGTAATTTAGTAATTAAAAATTAACCATGAGAAATTAACACTTGTCTCAGAGTCTGAGTGTGACTTGCTCACTGTGCCCAGGGGCGGATTCACATAGAGCCCAGATTAGGCACTTGCCTAGACTGGGTTTTTGAGTTTACACTGATTTGGTGTAGGCAAAATATGTGAAAATGGCAGAAATTGGGCAAAATCAAGGCAAAACAAGGTGAATTGGGGAAGAAAATGACATAAATTGGGCAAAAACATGGCAAAACCAGGGCAAAATCTTCATAATTGCCTCCAAAATCTATAGTTTCCCTCTAATTTTCCTCTCTTCCCCTCTTGCCATTGTCTTGCCTTACTTGAAAAAAATTTCTGGCTCCGCCCCTGACTGTGCCTAGCAATTCCCTTTAGAGTTTAGGAGTGATAGACCGCTCAATCACGATCTGCCACATAAACAATCAACTAAAACTATCTGAGGCCTGAGGGTGAGTAGCACTCCCTGTTAGGAGTGAATGAGTGATAGACTGCTTAATCACGATCTGCCACATAAACAATCAACTAAAACTGTCTGCCATAAATACTTTTGCATTTCACCCAAAAATACCAAGAGCAGCCTTCAAAATCTTCAAGTTAATAATTAATTATCTACCATCCCATTGTAACATGCCGGGTGTCTGTTATATACTAGTGGTTATTGGACCATGTCATCGCAAGACTTGTCATCACTGTGACTTTCCCCATATCCCTAAGTTCCAGGTGGAGTTGTACATTATTCTCAAAAAAAAAGAAAAAAAAAAGCTGGAGTTGTATATTAGAGACACACTCACACAAGTGTTACGTGTTACGTCTCTGTGCGTTGCATGCATGAACGTGTTGCTCCGTCATTGGCTCATCACCTTCTTCTCAGTCTCTCTCTGCACAATTTCTCTCGTCTCTATTCGGATATTATTGATGCTGCACTTATCCTCAGACTGTCAGACATATCGATTAAATAAATCCCATCTCTACGTAGAAGCTTCTGTGTTCCTTATAGATATATACAGAGAGAGAGGTGCCGAATTCTACAAAGATATCATTTGCAGATCTGTCTGTGAAAGGACCTGTTTTTCTAGAACGATCGTTCTTGGATTTTGCAGAAAAATCTTGGTCTCTCCCACGTCCAATTCATCAAGTCGATATATGCAGTAACAATGCCAACTGAGGTAAACCACCTGCCTGATCATGACTCCAAACCCATCAGTACTACTCTTTGGTATGTTTTCTTTTTATCTCTTATGATTTGTTTAATTGTGTAATCTTGATGGGTTGGTATCTTATATGATTTTGCTCTATCATCTGAATTGGATTGGATTTTGATAAAAATTTGAAAGGGTTTTCCTTTAAGTGTCCCTATAATTAAAGAGCATGGTCTGCCTAGCTTGTGTCAATCCTCCTAAAATTAACTCATCGAGAAGTATGATATATATATCCTCCTTAAATTTTTAGTGGAAAGTCCGTAAGAAAAACACTAACTGATCAGACACTAATTTTATTCAGCCTTTAATTTCCGGCACCCTTATTAGTTGTTCTATGCTTGATTAATTTGTTTTTGCTTATATATATCTCAGTCGTAATTGACAAGGCATGATGGCTAATTTTAATTAAAAGATGTTGTTCATATCACATCACATTGGCTAACCTTTGCTTCTACTTTCATGCGGGTTCGTATGCCATATATATGCATGTCTTTGCGGTTAATTATCTTTCAGTAACCAAGATCAAGTTTTTGGTAAAGGTGCTGGTCAAACTTATTGGTAACAGATCAATATCAATGCTATGAGTGATTACCCCAAACATGAGCAGTATGACCATGACACTGACCAAAATCTCGACCTTGGTTACCAAAATCAGAAGATCACCCTATGGCATATGTACAAATTCACATAGCATCGTACATTTCATCATTTGAACGAACAAAACAAAGTGTATATCAAGTATTTTCTTACCTAACGTAACAAGTGCTTAATTAGTGTATTAGGTGATCGATTAATAATTCGAAAATGTACCATGGTTTTACGACACACTACTACCGGTCTAATTAACAATAACCTACTTCTTTTTTGATGGGGTACTGCTTACCTGATTTATATATATATGACTACCAGCTGGCTTGACAAAATGAAGGCTCTGTCTCATCAAGAAGATGAATTAGCCAAGGCAGTACAGAAGAAGATTGTAAGGAAGAATTTAACAGCAAATAAACCTGCTTCAAATCAGAAGAAGACTTGCATATGCGCTCCAACTCAACACGAAGGTTCATTTAGGTGTCACCTCCATCGAGTCAGCGTAGAATCACATAATAAGTCAAACATTAATGCCAAGAATGTTCTTGATCTGGATGGTAAACAGCCTAGGCTATCCAGATTTGGTAGGGATGCATCTACTAGAGCTTGCCATGACAGCCTACCTTTAACGATGGCTGAGCAAGTTAATTAAGTGAGGTTCTTTTTGGTCCCTAGACTTGACTCTCTTCCATATATAGTTGTAAGTGACAATAGTCACACAAACGATTTTCAAAATTTCAATCGTCTCAAAATTTTATTTTGTTTTTGGCTTTTTGCTCCTTATAGCTCCAAAGGGTTCATCAAGACAAGCGCAGACAGCTAATGTAGGCAACGTACGAACTGTGTCAAAGTAGCTATGCAACTACGTACAATCATGTGAAATTCCACCGTTCTTAATTTCCCACTGAAATGATGGCTTTTGCATGAAGCATCAAAGTCACCATATCAATCGATTGATATGGTGACTTTGATGCTTCATGCAAATGAACTTGACCATAATTGGATTATACATAGTAAGAGAGAGCCGTCGTATTCCTTCAATCTTCAAATTTGGGGACCTAATGGTTTTAGAGAGCCACTAATAAAAAGCCAAACAGATCACTACTGCCAGCTTTGTTAGTAGCCGCGCGCCTAGAACAGTATGTTCATCAGAGTCACTAGAAGTAAATGTCATTGATCGATTTAAGAGAATAGATATGATCATATAGAGGAGAAAATTAGTGGTTCAACTGTTCAAGTTTTTGACTTGATATATACGACATGCAGTTTAGCCCTTTCTCACCGACCTGGCATGGAGGTATAAGGAGTTTCAGTGTTGCTTATCAAGATGGTTCGTCAATTCAAGATTTCTTGGAGACTGTTCACACTCTTGCAAAGATATTAATTGTGTACTTTAAGTTTTACAACCATCTCTTTTCATCATGTTTATAGAGAAGCTAAGCTGAAGTCAGATCACTTTGCTAAACTAGGCCAATCTTATTCCCAAAATTGTGTTTGGTGTAATAATTTCTCTCCTTAAATTTTATTTTTGTTACTTTTTTTATAAAGCCTTGTATAAGATCCCAATCTTATTTGTAATTTTTCTTTCATATTTTCAAAAAAAAAAAAAAGGGTTAAGCTATCTCTCTTTGTCTCTCTGCAAGATGAGAAGCTCTTACCCGCACAGTCAATTACTCAACCCGTTTCCTCAGATTCTCAAGACAATGTTCAATCTTCTGAACTCTATCACGAAGTGCACACTAAACATAAAGTCATAAACCAGTGAAGTAAAATAAGAAACATGTCTATATGTCCATAGGACGATAAACGTTGGTAGATGTAATATAGTGACGGTCACGAACTGAATCCTCTATCGAGTATTCTCCTAGTTGATCAAATTGAAAAACAGAACCTGCAGTCAATTAGTGTAAAGAATGCAAGTAATAGTGAGAAGATCGAACTGGACTCATGAGCTCCTCAAACCCCCCTCCGGATCCCCTACCTAAAAAAAAAAAAAAAAACTTGGACTCATGGCGGTGAGCCAAATTATTGGCCCCAAAAATCCCCGTATGTAAGGAGACATTGGAAAATTATATACTGAATCAGAGTTGGTTTTGAGATTTCGAAGGCCTAATATGAAAATTTGAATGAGGCATTACTAATTGAAAGAACTAAAAAGTTTTATTGGTTAAAAACAATAAAACTGAGAAGAAAGTAAGAAAAACAATAGTGGAAAAGTAGGAAAAAAAAAGATCAAGAAGAAAAGCATGGTGGAAAAAAAAATGGCAAATTAAAAATAAACGATACAAGTCTAGTGAAACATTGCAATTGTTTCACCAATTGAATTAGATTAACACTCTGGTATGTATTTCATAACATTTCATATATAGGTGTTACAACATTGAAGGCCTTCAAAGGCCGAAGTCCCTGTGCATCCGCATCACTAGCCCCACTCCAGGGTCTCTCCCCTGGCTGAAAGAATCTACTAGAGATGGATACCATGGACCAAGGCACGAATGCATCGAGCAGTAGATATAGATGCATATAAAAACGTCGATCAATAACTTAGAATCACCTTCCACTTTATTGAAGAAGTGAAGAACATCAACTTAATTGGCCTAGATTTATACTCCGTGCAAAGAGAAGAATCCCAAATAATACTGCTAATAACAAACTTTGAAGCCGCTCTAAATCATTGTATCTGTAATGATTAATTCTCTATATATATATATATATATATATTACGAATATGATTACAAGTTTAGATTATCATTCTCCTTGATTTACACGAATGAAGTTTCATACTTTCTACCAAACGAAAAAAAAAGAACGGAACGCCTTGAACATTATAATACTGTAAAAAAAGATGTGTTACCGGTAAGATAAACCGGTGAAGGTAAAGTAAAATTCCACTCTAGCGCCAAAAGTGTGCAAACCTTTCTTCCTCTCTGTCTCTATTCTCTATCCTCTATCAGTGAGTGTGGTGCCGGCAGCAATTTGAAATTCGAAAAAGGAAAAACCGACGAGATCTGAAGAAGAGGAGATTCCGATCGGGAATGAGCGGAGCCACACTGTGCGCGCTGTTGGGCGATTTGGGGTACGAAGGCGCCGATGCATTGGACCCCGACAGTTTCGAATGGCCTTTTCAATACGACGACGCTCGACCTATTCTCGATTGGGTCTGCTCCAGCCTCCGCCCCTCTAACGTTCTATCCCTCACCGAGCTCTCTCGGTAACCGCTCTCTCCCTCTCTGAGCGTCTATTCTAATCATCTGCTTGAATTTCAAGAATTTGTGATTGAATTTTGTGCAGGTACGAGCAGTTTTTGCAGGAGGGAAAGCTGTTAGAGGTAAAATTGGCACTTTTCTTTCGTCTGGTTTGAGCTTTAAAGTGTGCACATTGCTTGATGTTTGTTGAATTTGCAGGGGGAAGATTTGGACTTTGCTTATGATAGCATTTCTGCCTTTTCTTCCAGCCGAGACAACCAGGAGGCGGTTTTCGCAGCTGAAGAGGGACTCAAAGATATTCGGTAATTTCTCGATTCTTGATTCTGCTCCTTAGCAGTATTCTGTTGACTTATGTATTTATTATGAGGATGTAGAAGATATTTTTGATGCGGTGGGGTTTAGGTTTATGCAAATGTGGTTGTCTGTACTTGATGGAATCAGCTTGAGCAAGGATTTCATTACATTTCTTGTTTCTAGTGTAACATATGAATGACCATTACAACTAAGATAGAACGTAACGGGGGTTCAGTTACTTGTTTGCATGAAATTAACCTCGGAATGTATCATACGTTGTAAGTTTGCATCACCTAGAGTTTTTTTTGGTTTGGTTCTTTCTTCATTACATCTCGAGAACCTGGTTTTAGGTCTGCAAAGATGATATATTCTCTCAGATGTACCAGTGATTAGTTCCTTAGTATTCGTCTTGAGATTCAGAACCACCTGCTGCCATCTTCTTGGTTTCCATTTGAAGCTGTAAATTTTTCGTCTACTGATGCATTTGTGTTATCCTGCTCCCAGTACTTATGGACTTGTTTTATTCCTTAGGGATGCAACTCTGGCATATAGATCTGAAGCTTTACAGTTGCAGAAGCAGCTTAGACATCTGGATTCTCAATTTGACATGCTTACTGGTCAAGCTTCTGCTTTGATCCAAGGTAGACGGGCTCGAGTTGCTACAACATCTACTATTAACGGACACCTTACTACCATAGATGACACCCTTTCCGCAAAAAATTTGCAGGTATATTTAGAGAAGGCTCCTTAACTAGAATAGCTAGATTTGTTCCAATATATTCTGTCACATGCGACCAATCTTGAAATGGATCTGACTAATTTGCACATTGGTGTTGTCGCGCATTGTGGAAAATCTGCTACTGAAAAGTCTGATGGCATGTAATTTCTTCATATGTTAGTAATTTGGTTTCCTTAGGTTTGGTTTTCAATACACAGACATCAATGCATTATTAGTAGGTGGCATAAAGATCAAGACGAATTGATAAAAGTATTAGTTTATAGCATGCACAGTTTTAATTTTTATTTTCTTGAGACACAAATACTTATATCTATTTGTTTTCACTTAAACATTCCTGAAGTTTTATAAATGTGTTGCTGTGATTTAGATGAATGCAGTTCTTGGAAGGATTGCGTCTACAGCACAGGAATTGGCTCATTATCACTCTGGGGATGGTATTAATATCTTCTTCCTTATAGTACTTCTGTTGGCCATCTGAATATACTTGGAAATTCTCTGCCACTGCCTACCTAGTTATTTTATATTGCTTCATAGTTTAGTACGAAAATGATTGTGGAATCTCTGCACAACTGGAGAAGTAATTAAGACCATTATCTTTCTAGTTAGTGTTTCATTCCTTCTCTGTTTTGTTCTTTTGCTGATTTTTTAGCACTACTGAAATTGCAGGGGATGGAATCTATTTAGCATATTCAGACTTTCATCCGTACTTGCTTGGAGATTCATCCTGTATAAAGGAGCTCAATCAGTGGTTTGCTAAGCAGTTGGACACGGTATGCGGATAATTTCTTCCCCTTGAAGGAATTTCTAATCTAATGTTTGTTGATATATGAGTGTGCCTTTTTAAAGCCCTTTAAAGTCCTGCCACTCTGCTAGTCTAATTTCGGATTGTGCATAGTGTTGCTTTCAGTTAGGAGTCTTAGGACATAACCTTAGGAAGCCTTCTGCAACCTTCCTTTTTGAGTTTTCAACAAATTGTATGCTGGATTTTATTTCTAGAATCGTGTCTAATGAAAAGTAGATTTTAATTCTCTGCGAGTTTCAATGTTTTGTTGGGTAAATTTATGAGCTCATTCGGTTGTGGGTAATTTAAAAATCTTTACTTAATAGAAGAAAAATGATAAAATACAGATTTCAAGTATATGTTTTCACATTGCTCCCCTAATGAAACTTTATCCTGCCTTTTTTTAAATGTAACTTTATCCTGTAAGTTTTGATAGTCGTAGGGGAGTGATATGGTCTTTTGTTAGCACTATATTCTTCTGATTAAACTATGTTCCTTCTCATCTCCTATAGATTTCTTGACTTCCTATTTCTTCGGCTATACTTTCTTTGCCTCTCCACTTCTCCAGTGATTCTCTGGACTTCATCCACTCCTCATGTATCATGTAATCTATTATTTCTTTAGTTATTAAAAAGGAAAAAAGGTCTTATTAAAGGATATGAACAGGGCCCCTTTCGTTTAGTTGCTGAAGATGGAAAGTCCAAGTGTTCGTGGGTGAGTCTTGAAGACATCTCAAATATCATTGTGAGAGGTAATCATTTCTGGCTACAGCTTGTGTTCTCACTTTTCATTCTTGTGGTTTTTTGCCTTCTTTTCTCATTAAACTTTTCAATATTCAATTTCCAGTTTTTTGCTTTTCCAATTTCTTAGTGTTGCATATCAAGTTTGGTTGTTGGGATAGTATAGGGATTCTGTTTGATGTCTCAGACGGTACCATAAGCTATTTTCCATTTGAAAATGTTCTATTAAAAGTCATGAATTTAATGAACCAATGAAAGGAGTGATATATACACATTGCTTTGGAGTTGATAGTGTAATGCAATCATTTTGTATGCCATAAAAGTATTTTGTATTCCATTTGAAAATGTTCTATTAAAAGTCATGAATTTAATGAACCAATGAAAGAAGTGATATATACACATTGCTTTGGAGTGATATATACACATTGCTTTTCCAATTTCTTAGTGTTGCATATCAAGTTTGGTTGTTGGGATAGTATAGGGATTCTGTTTGATGTCTCAGACGGTACCATAAGCTATTTTCCATTTGAAAATGTTCTATTAAAAGTCATGAATTTAATGAACCAATGAAAGGAGTGATATATACACATTGCTTTGGAGTTGATAGTGTAATGCAATCATTTTGTATGCCATAAAAGTATTTTCCCTCCTATCGACTGCCAGACTTTCAAAAGGAAAATAAAGGCAATATTCTTCAGTTTTAACTTCTTCTTTTTCCTCCCTCTTTTTGTGTTTAATACATGCTTGTATCACTATGTCTTTGATGTAACAATGTTGATGGTTATGAATAAATGAAATTTTCTGGTTAGATTCTCTTCGTATTAAGATGTTTTATGTTTCTTTACTTACAAAGAGTAGCAGATATTGACTCTCTTTTCCTGGTCTTTTGGTTGCAGCAGATTTAGAAAAATCCCAGCATCAACGTGTCTCAGAATTGCAACGACTGCGTTCTATGTATGTAATGCCTTTTCTTTTCACAAAGTTTTATGCTTATGCTAATTGGTAGAGATAAGCTTACTTATTCTGGGGACAGGTTTCTGATGTACATCCCCTATGAGTGGCAGACTCAGGATTATTTAAGTAGGGGCATAACTACTGGGCAATAGTTGGGTTTGCCATTGAACAAACTAGAACTGTGGTTATATTCTACTTACTTCAATGCCTTGAGAAGTTACAAAGAATTCACAAGAAATTGATAGTTAATTTTGAACTATGGTGGCAGTTAGAGGATTATCCTAATAGCTGAATACTTTATTATTATTTTATTTGTTTTTATTTTTCTGACGCTTGAGAGGTACAACTTAGAGATTTCGATTGTATTTTAGCTTTGTTTTGCATCTATCGCTGTGTCTCTGTTCATGCACATGTGTATCACGTACATTTTCTTTTTCTTTTCTTGTGTAGTTCATGCTGGAATTGTTTATAATTTTACAATTCCTGAGGATGTTGCGCAACTGTCTAATTTGTGCAGTTTTGGGACAAGTGAAAGACAATGGGTGGAAGCTCAAGTTGAGAATGCTAAGCAACAAGCTATTCTAATGTCACTTAAATCTCAAGTTTCATCAGATGAAGCGCACATTCATCTTGATCTTCATTCCCTTAGGTATAACCATATTATGCATTTGAAATTTTCACGCGATTACTGTTTGTGAATTGGTTTCTTTTAATGTTATCTATCAACTACTTTATAAAGTATATGTTTGACACCAGATTTGATATACATGAACAGGAGGAAACATTCGGAACTTGTCGGAGAACTATCAAATTCTTATAACAAGGAAGAGAAATTGTTATCTGAGGTCTGTATGTGTCCTGGTCCAAGTTTCCTGCACTGTACTGGCTATATACAAATCTTCTGACAAAATATTGATACCAATAGTAGTCATAGTTTTGACCAAAGATTTTTGGAGGATTACGTATGTGTTGAGAAAAGGATCACAGAAATGCAACCTACTAGTCATGTTGTGTTTAGTTAATCTTCAAATATTTCTCTGGTGGCTTATGGATTCTTCAGTTAAAGCAATAGATTTTCCTTGCATTGTTCTGTCCTGTCTCACTTTCTGGGCCTTTTCTCTGTACGTCTTTTTGGTTGGGAATGGGTGCATACTCTGATACTCCTACAAGTTTCTTCTGTTATTTGTGGTTCTTTTTACTCATAAAAGAAAATGAGTTTTTATTTCATTCATTTAGTTTGACTTTATTTTTTAATATTAACTGTGTCCCTTTATTTATTTAATCTCTCTTAAGACTATTCCGGATCTTTGTTGGGAGCTGGCTCAACTCCAAGACACATACATATTGCAAGGTATTGGTAGCTATACCATTGCAGAAATCTAAGATGAATGAAAATCCAATTACTCTCCTTTTATGCGTCAGAAAGTTCTTTTTATCTGGTTAACTAACCTTGCTTCATGAATTTGTAGGTGATTATGACTTAAAGGTCATGCGACAAGAGTACTATATCAACCGGCAGAAAGCGGTATGGTGACCTACAAAATTCCCATTATTTCTGTCTTATGTGATCTTCTAGATGCTTTTCTGTTCTAAACCCTGCAAATAATTTCTTGCAGTATATGCAAAGCATGAGAATGAATTTCAACTAAAAGTTATTCTTTTTGTAGCATCAATGGAAGGAGAAGTGTCAGTTAATACCACTAAGCATTCTGATCTTCTAACATTTGTTTTCTAAATTCTTTTTGGCAGTTTATAAATCATCTTGTCAATCAACTTGCGAGGCACCAACTGTTAAAGTTAGCTTGCCAGTTGGAAAAGAAACACATGCTTGGAGCATATTCGTTGCTGAAAGTTATTGAATCAGAGGTGCAAGCCTACCTGTCAGCAACTGAAGGCCGTGTGGTATAATATATATCCATCTCCCTCCCTCGCTCCCGTTGCTACAATAATCTTAGTTTCACATGCTTCTTTTAGACATCTCCCACCTCTATTAAATGCTGTCTCTTGTCTCTTAGATCTCAGTTATTTCTTTACTAAGTCTTCTATATTCCTTTTTAATCAATAGTGGAAGGGAAAAAAATAGTTGACTTTTTATAGGGTTATGCGGCTTACTGTTTGATGAAATATTGTATGTACCTAAAACTTCCATGATAGCACGTTAATGTAATGCTGTGGTTATGAATTTTCTCAGAACTTGGAAGGGATTATGCTTCAAATTTTTATAGAAACCTACTTATAGTGAATTATCTCTATCCTTTATCTATTTGTTCTTTTTCTTTTCTATATAGCTGACGTTGCTTTGTTATCTTTCTAGGGTCGTTGCCTAGCCCTAATCCAAGCTGCATCTGATGTACAAGAACAAGGAGGAGTGGATGATCAAGATCACTTTTTGCATGGCGTTAGAGATCTTTTGAGTATCCATTCAAGTAATGACAGTACAATCTTTTTGGATAAGCTTATTTATGCATATAATGAGTGTTAGATTTTCTGTTGATTGATAATACTCAGTTTTTGTTGTTTATCTATACTCTTTCTGTAGATGCTCAAGCTGGGTTGTCAACATATGTATCAGCTCCGGGTATTGTGCAGCAAATATCTAGTCTTCATTCAGATTTGATGACCCTTGAGTCAGATCTTGAGACCTCTCTTCCAGAGGACAGAAGCAGATGTGTCAACGAGCTGTGAGTTACCCCACTTTTTCTTAAATAATATGAATACTAATCAAACAATCATTGACTCAGACTAGAAATATCTTGTTAAAATGAATTGATTATACCTATCATTGTGTGGAGATTGTTTTAATACACTATTGGCTGGGAAAGGTAGCACAGATCATTTAAGATTGGGACAGTGTCACAAAGGGTGTGTGGGGGGGTGGCCTGGGGATTGGTAACCCAGCGAAGAAAAAAAATTTGGCTTTGCTCGGCAAGTGGCTGTGGAGGTTCCCTTTGGAAAGCCATTGTGATAAGAAGAAAACAAGGGACTAAGGAGAATGGGTCAGATGCCAATCTAGTGGAAAGAGCTCTGAAACCCTGGGAGGGGTATTTCTAATGGACTCCTTATGTTCTTGGAGTATTGTCAGGTTATACAGTGGATGAGGGGGGGGTACAGTCAGATTTGGGTAGGACATATAGCTATATATCTATGGACTCCTTACGTCTCTTCTCCATGACACTGAGTCTGATCTCTTCTGTGCAAAAGTATGCTGAATTATTTTTTCTTGGGGAAGCTTCTTATCTCATTTGTTTATGTGTATTAGGTGCACTCTAATTCAGAGTTTGCAGAAATTGCTGTTTGCATCTTCAACAACTGCGCAACCAATACTGACATCTCGGGTATGAACCTCACTATTAAACTCATGTAACATTTCTGTTGAATGCAAAACGTAGTGGAAAGAGAGAATACAAGCATGTGGTAACTCTGCATGAACACCATCAAACTTATTCTAATTGCATCAAAGTCATGTTATAGCAGGCATGCTACTTTCTTTTCTTACTTTTTCTGATCCATGTGAATGGGTCATGACAAGCTATTTATGGTAATTCTTCTGTTTTTCTGTTGTCTTTGGTCCTGTGCCAATTGATGTTTTGTTCCTTCCAGCCATTGATGAAAGAGCTTGATGAAATGGAGAAAATAAATGCAAAACTCTCAGCTGCAGTTGAAGAGGTGACACTAGAGCATCGTAAGAAAAATGAGGTAAAGTTTTTTGTTTGTTTCACCATCTTTCTCCTCATTGGAGTAGGATCTGCCCTGTGAAGCACAACTAGGCGTTGTGAGTAGTTAATTTATTAAGAAATCGAGTATAGTTCTAAACATATGTTGCAGATTTGTTTATTTTGAGGACTTTCAGAACCTTAGTAATGGTATTCCTAATGTATTTTTTCTTGTGTATATGGCATGCAGATAGTTAAACACCACTCCCAAGAAGTTGGGCTTCAACGGGGTGTGTTTGTTGATTTCTTCTGCAATCCTGAGCGTTTGAGGAGTCAAGTTCGGGAGCTAACTGCACGAGTCAGAGCTTTGCAGGTTTCATAATTCGTGCATCTACTGTCTGAGAGAGATATAGTGAGTGAGAGCTGGATATAGAGAGTGAGAGCTGAATCTTTGTATTTATCAAGCAATCTATGGTCTGATGACTCGAACTTATAAGTTCAATGTATATGTGATTGTGTATTTAGTCGAGTCTTAATTTTCTTTACCATCTTGTAGAATAAACAAAATATTTTTTTTAAAGGTAAATTTCGTCCTCTGTGGTCACTAAAAATGTCCCAATACTTTTTTTAGTTTTGTACCTCTGCCGTAGTTAAGTTTTGTTATAAAAAGGTGTTCAACTATTGTTTTTTTTTGTTTTTTGGTTCCTAGTTTTGCATACGCTACACTTGTGCTTCTTGGGCATTACATGGGTGGAGCATTTGCTTTAGAGAACTTATTTTGCTCCACCATGGTTGGTGTGAATTGCATAATCCCGTGAACCATCGAGTCTTTGAACGCAAGTTGCGCCCGAAGCCATTAGGCCGAGGGCACGTCTGCCTGGGCGTCACACGTCGTTGGCCCCCCCCCCCCCCAACCCCCTCGGGAGTTGGATGGGACGGATGATGGCCTCCCGTGTGCTCAGTCATGCGGTTGGCATAAATACCAAGTCCTCGGCGACCAACACCACGACAATCGGTGGTTGTCAAACCTCGGTTTCCTGTCGTGCGCGCGTGTAATATTAGATATAGTGCTCAGTCATGCTATAATATTAGATAAAAAGAATATCCGTCTTTCTAAAAAAGAAAATAATAATAATAATAATAATTAATATCAGACCTCCTCATGTTCATGTAAACACCTTCTCTCACCAACTTCCATCACCACATGCACTACATATTTACATGTGTGGAGAATTCTAGCATATGAAGGGAGACCTAGAGAAAAATAAAAAAAAAAAAAAAAAAAAAAAAAAAAATAAAAAATAAAAAAAAAAAAATAAAAAAAAAAATAAAAAAATAAAAAAAAAAAAAAAAAAAAAAAAAAAAAAAAAAAAAAAAAAAAAATAAAAAATAAAAAAAAAAAAAAAAAAAAAAAAAAAAAAAAAAAAAAAAAAGGGAGACCTAGAGAGAACTATAGCTTTGTGAAACTTTGAAAATCCATCTTAAATTCTACAAGGATCAGTTTACCTTGGTAATTCTACTCAATACTTTTTTCAAAGATAGAAAACAAGTTCTGCTTTTTAGTGATACCCAATAGATGATTAGCACCGATTCTTCACTTTCTTTCACTGTCGGAAAAGTATCTCTGGCTGTCAAATGGCTGTCTTCTGGAGTTCATATCATGGACGTTAGAAGAAACTTCTCCACGCATAGGTGCAAATGCTGCAGTTCAAACACAGAAAACTAATGAGAACTGCACAATTTAACAATTCTCAATTGAGAATATACTGTCACTGAAAAAAATTGTAAAATTTTTGCAATTGACGAAGGAAAAAGAGTCATTTCAGCAGCACTTTGACTGTAGTGAATTCAGATCCTTTTCGAAATTGAAAGAACAGTCATTACGGCATCAATTTGTCTTAATGAATACAAATTCTAGTTCTACAACACAAAGCTTTGGATCAATCCTCTATCTCGAACCTTTAGCATATGCAGTCATCAAACAACAGTAAATAGCTAACAATCAAAGAAAGCAAGCCACTACCAAGTACCACCCATACTAGAAAAGTCTCAGCAAATGAACATTTTTTGATCAAGGGAATATCAACAGGGAACCAACTCAATTTACGAAATCACAAAAAAATAAAAAATAAAAAAACATAAGTTCATAGCACAAAATTTTGTCAAATCATGTGGAACTGACCTTTTTCTTTCATCCTCCTTTCTCTGTCATACTCAAATTTATCCCTAATTTGGTTAACCTTTTCCCATGTATCACCTTGCCTACTCCCAAATCCATGGTCCTGCAACAAAACCAAGTCAGTTGCATGACAATGATGGCACATAAATAATCATAGCACCAATATAGACAGATAAATCCAAGTAGCACAATGCACCCCTATTTATACCATTAATTCACAGTATCATGTCTTGCAACACAAAAATTACGGCTTCATATTATTAATGAACAGCATACCAAGGAGCCTGAGATAAATCTCCTTGTACAGACTGAGAAATCTGAGACAGACTGCCATAGCATAGATTGTGGCCAAATCTTATTAATGTTAAGCTAAATTTTTCAGTCCTGCTACAAACAGCTTCTCCAAAATCGTGATACTGCACTTTTTTTGTTCTATGCTAATCTCCCTGTAAGAAACATACTTGTATTCATAGAATAACGACCATAGAGGATAAGAAAGTCCACATAAAAAGCAACATTTACCAAAACAGTAACAATCAACAAACCAAGACACAGAAGCATCCCCATCATAAAGAATAGCCTTCAATGAACTATTAGTGAATCTGAAGCAACCTATGCAGATAGAGATGCCCAAGATTCAACCCTTTCCCACAAAATACCTGCCTCCTCAATCCTGCCTCCCTAACCCTCCTTAATTTCCCACCAAAATGCTGCCATAACAGCAGAGATGTTCACAGCATCTTACCCATATTACACAGTAGAATATAACATGATAGTGAATATCCCCGCTCACAATAGCCTCCCAAAAAAACCTTTCCAAACAAAGACAAAGCTATGGGACGGCGAGGCAGCAAATTATTCAAACTTTCTGGATCATTTCTGTACATCTCACAGAAATTAGGTGAAACACACCAAGAACTTCTGAACCACATCCCAAGTAATCAATCTACCACCAGCAATACTCCAGACTAACGCTTGCAGCTTTCCGGGGACCTTAGCCTAAGAGAGGACCAAAAAAAGACAAGAAAGGTCCATACACAAGAAGAATCCTGATGACTCCAGCTTGCATACTCTCCTATCCGACCTTGATAGAAGGAGAAAAATATCTCTAAACACGCCAACAAATCTGTTAATTCCCCCAACTCCTGAACATTAAGATTCCTCCAAAACCCAAAACCCAAGACAAAAGATGAGAAACAGAACTATCACACAATCTTACAGTAGGAGCATTCTGGAAATGAGTCTGCGTAATGGAGGACCCCACCCAACGATCTACACAGAGACTCACTCTCTTCCCATTCTCACCCAGAATGGATAAAGGGAATAGAAAAAATATTAAGGCCTTGAGAGATATCCTTCCAAGGACAACGACTTGAACCTCTTGTCAAAATGCAAGAATCCCAATTCGTTCTCTTGCAAACCCATAATTTCAATTAATGAGAGCATACCAAATCTCTCACATTAAAATTTTCAAAACCCTCCCACTAAACCAACAGATCTTTTTTCCCTTTCTTGATTACACATTCAGTCGTATCAGCCAGTGTCAAATATTTGAATCAGTAAAAGATAGTAACCTGGCTAAGGGGAATGACGACTCTTAGTTAATCAGTCTTGGGTAGCATGGAAGAACTGATTAACTAAGAGTCAACACCCCCCTCTTGATACCCCTTTCCTCCCCTCCATCCTTTCTAATCTCCACCTTTCCCACCACTCCCAAAAAGTGAATTTCTTGGGTTTCCTCCAAGTGGCCTCAAGCCCTCCTTCCTCTATCGGGAGGCAGACCACGTCCCAAGCCACCTTGGCAGCCTTAGACTCTAACCTCACACTCAGAATATCCTTGACATATAGAAGAACATGCCATGTGCATATGTGTATAGAAACATATATGTGGCCTATCGAAATTTCTACTTCACATTTGGCATCACTTGTAACTTGATTATCCCCTTCCATTACATACTAATGAAATGCAGAAGCTCATAAGCAACCAGGTTACTAATCAAATGAACTAAACTTGCTTCCACTAAATTTAACAACAAATTCCAAAACGGAAAAGGAAAAAGGAAAGCAGATTCCCCTCAGTCTAAACTAGGAACTTAGGCCCAGGCTTGAACAAATTGTAAATGAGAGTTTGATCATTGGGGCAACAATATCATACATGATATATGTGACAGTTTAAATTATATACACTGCTATATAAAGTTCACTAGGAATAGTTCCATTTAACCAAGAGGAGCAGCTCTTGAAGATTATAGAAGAAAATGTTAGGTGTGATTATAGAATATAACTTTGTAGGTAGTAAAAAAAAACTTAAGAGAAATGTGGGACAATGCAAAGCTATAAATTTCATCAGGTTATGAATTAAACTATATCAGTGTAACAGATCGAACCTTAAATTGCTCGGAATGGGATTGCCTGCTCCTGAAACAGAAGAAACAGAGTGAAATAAGGGTCTGGATGCCATTATGCAATACAACGGACAGTGACATTTCACATCACCACAGAAGGCAAGTTCTACACAAATTTGTACAAGTACACAAATTGTGAATTTTACTCAAACTTCCTTCTTCTTTTATCGAACTATAAACATAACCTTACATATTAACATCCAAAAGTTATTTCAGAAAACATACCGGTACGGATTGAAATCCTGATCATCATCTTCAGCTGACTCGTAATTCGCATGATCCTGGGCAAGCTTTTTGGAGTAGCCTTCGTCCCAGTACAGCCTTTCCCAATTCTCTCTAAGCTCCTGGTACAGCTCCATATACTTTTTGCACCAAGGCTCATGCTCCTATCAACACATTTACTAAACTCATACCACTACAAACCCCAAACAATCAATGCAAACCTCCAATTTACCAAAACACTATCTTAAACCCTAAACCCACAAATCTCATGAATTACTGTAACCCTAAGTAAATGAAACCGAAACCCTTGGTGAAAAGTTACCTACCGTTTCTTTGAGAACGAGGCGAGTGCGGCGCATGAACTGTTCCCTGAGCTGCTTCCGACGCTTGTTGGGGATGTTATCTCTCGGAATCACGAACCGCTCACGCGGCGGCACGTGGTCGCCGATTTCGTGCATTTCGCCGTCGACTATCCACCACTCCGACTTCTCCTCCGCCTTCCTCATCGCCAGCGCCGGAGACCTCGACCGCCGCCTCGGAGACCGGGCCTCCGTTCGTAATCGCCGGAGTTGGTTGCCGGCGGCCTCCACGCTCCAAGGGAACGCCTTCAGTCTTTTCGCGAGGGAGAGCATTTTGGGAAGCAACTGAGAGAGCACTTGGTAAATTTAGCAGCAAGAGTTTTGGAAGACACACACGTGTCGAAATCCGGGCGCTTACGATTCAGGGAGGAACTCGAAAGTCGAAATCGGACGGTTATAAGATGAACCTTCTTTTTGAAATGGGGAGTAAATCGGTCGGCTTCAAATTTAAATTGAGCAACTTTTTGGTTTGGATGGTTATGCTTTGTACGTTCAATGCTTCTCTTCGTCGTCTGGTTCCTAAAAAGTAAAAACCGCTGCTTAGTTGCTGTTGAAGGGTACGTATGCTGTCTCTGCTATATGCATGATTGGTTCTTTCGGTCTAGTGTTTCTGCTCTTTAATCTTTTTTGTGATATATGACAAGGTATGTATAGTTCATGACATTTTTTGGTTTCTATTATATTCAACGACGCAAGTCTTTCCCTTTGAGTCTTATTACTTATGAATATCTCAAAGTGAATCGGTGTCAAATTTGCATTTCCAGATTTTATGAATGGAAAAAAAAGATGGTTCTAAGAACCAGCCTTACTATGTCCATTTTTTTAAGGATGGTCGGCCTCTTCTGTTTGCTGCTCTTTATGATTCGTGGGAGAACTCTGAAGGTAGTTAATGTACACACATTCTGTTATTAAACCCTCTTCCCAAAACCACAACTGCTGTTAGTTTTTTTTTGCTTTATGTCTGTATATCATTGAATTAAGTTAGCCAGTGAATATCTGGTATGATATTGTTCTCATCTAGGTACTAATTTGTATGTATACTGAACACAAGCCTGCAGGTGAGAAACTTTACACCTTCACTATCATTACAACTTCCTCGTCTTCAGCTTTGGGGTGGCTCCATGGTGAGTCCTGCTTGTTCTTTTTCATTTATGTTTCTCTGTGTTCTATTACAGTATGCATTAGCTATAGCTTATGCATTGCTTGCTCAATTTTTATTTTATGTGTAAGGTTACTGGCAGGTGTTACTACCAGTACATTTTCTAGTTTCAGTTGTTTGACTTGTTATATGTTTAGTACGTCCTTGTTACGAGTGTGAAATGCGATCCTTCCATCCATTCTCACCTTATACTCTTAACATGTTTATTAATTTTTTTTATTTTATTTTTTCCACTATAGACAGGATGCCAGTTATTTTGGGTGACAAGTATCAATAGATTCCATGGCTAAATGATTCTTCGTCTTCCAATTTTGATAAGTTACTTAAACCATATGAAGGGTCTGATTTGGTAAGTAATTCTTGAACTTCTAAAAGGAGAGACGGAAACTACTATTTATTGGATGCTGATTCCTTTAATCACCAGGTATGGTACCTGGTAACACCAGCAATGGGTAAGGTGTCTTTTAATGGGCCAGAGTGCAGCAATGAGGTGCGACAGTTACTGTGTTTTCTTGTACACATGATGTGCATCATTTGGTAATGGGAAGAATTTAAACCCAATAATTTTAACCTGGATCTCCTAGTCAGAGTAAATGCAAAATTTTGACTTGCAACCTTGAATGTGAGAAATGATTTTTCACTTGTGCTTTTCCTTAAGTTGGTTCTCCTTTAGGAAGTTTCCATGACAAGATAAAGTTATTAAGATGATTTCATTGAGAACTTTCTTATAAACCAAATTGTGCTGTACCATTCCTTGTTAAAGTTGTTAAAGACTGGCTTTTGGTACCTTTTCCCTCGCATCATGATGCATTGCTTGGTATACAAAACAGTGACTCTGCTTTCTGTAGTATAAGATTTCCTTGATATATCAAGTTTTCATGGTTTGGTAAAGTCTCTTGGTTGTCAATTCAGAGATCTGGAATTGAATACTGTCTTCATTAGGGTTTGGGAGGGTATTAGAGTTACCTTCTTTGGCAGCAACCGGGTATATTGGAGGCGAGGTAGTGCCACATCAGGATAACTCATTTCTTTATACCGAACCACAAACTTGCACAGGTCTGTGGCTGGCCTTGGAAGACGCAACAGTAGTAAATGGCTCCCTAATGGGCTATTCCTGGATCTCAAAAGAGTAGCGTTCTCCTTCCGCACCTCTGCTTCCTTCTATATTTCCTTCCCTAACGACATCTTTGTCTATTTTGACATTTCTGCTTGATGTGTTTGATGTAATCAAGTTTTCCTCTGATCTGTCTTTGTCTGGAATGCAGATGGCCTTGTTAGATGGTTTATTAGAGGTGAAGACGGTGTGACCTTTGATCGGCCTTCCCCTGCATATGATCCAAAAGATTTTGTGCCTATTGGAGTCAAAGCTGGGTCTTTAATTGTTATTTGTGGTGATCTTATTCATCAAAGGTCAGTTACATTGTTTCTGTTGATCCTTTGAGAAATACATGTGATTTGTCTCCTTTGCTGGATGGTCTGAAAGGACTCTGTTTGCCTTTTTCCTGTCAAATCCTTGGACTACAGTTTTGAGAACCAGTCTTTGAAGTCAAGGCCTGCGTATAGCTTGCATGTGGTGGATACAGATGGCTGCAAATGGGCTCCAGATAATTGGTAAATTTTACATCGATGATTTCTAAGCTTTACATCTTGTTTCAGGAGTGACTTGTACAGTATATATTTTCTGTTTTCTCTAGCTTTGAAGTATGAATCCAAACTATGAACTTTTGTGAATCAGAGAAATTGCCGAGTGTACCAGTATCGAATGTGTTAAGAATGAGTGAAGGGTAGTTATTGTGAGGAAGCATTTTTATCTGTTTGTAATTATCTTCTCTTGGATGTTTGAAGTTCATGTGTTTGAATTTGTGGTGTCGGTCGACCCACCCTCTAACCTTTCAGAAACTATCATATAAGTATGGAAAAACGTTCCAACTAAGAGAGAAAAATGCTACCTGTGCAGGACAAAATTATGTAGTACAGAAGATGGTTTATTTTTCACTTTTATGTTTTGTTGGCTGTCTGTGCTCTTTTTATTGTAGGGATTTATGACATTGAGCTCTATTGACTTTTGTCCGACTTAGAGGCCCTAGCTCAAATTTGTATGTTTTCTTGTAGCTGTTAACTGATTTATCCTAAAGCCTATGGTTTTATCTTGAACCAGGATTCGGCGGAAGGTGGCACCAGAGCCCATCTATGTATCTTAACATGACCTGAAAGTTGATGTCTAGCTCGGTTTTGTGGTTCTGCAACTCAAGGTGACACATCTGTCTTCTTTACAAAACTTATGGTCTCACTGTAATCTATATTGCCTTTTCCGGATTTAGGTTCAAATAATGCAGATTACTAGAAATGTGGTCACATTATCTCCTACAATAAACAAATTTGTTAAGTACCATTGTGGATGTTCTTGCAACATGTTTAAATTGCAGAAGTTAAATGCAAACTTAATTTTACTTATGTGACCTCTGCTACTACAAATTTTTTCCCATGTCTTGTATATTTTCAGCTGGGAGAAACTGTCGGGATTAGTTCTTTATGGACTCGTACACCTGAGTGTGAAAACTTTGAAAAAAAAAAAAATATCCTATGAGGAGAAACCTCACTATTAGGCAGAAACAAGCCCAACATTAGTTCAAAACACAAGCGATGGAGGCTAAGGCCTATGGACTATGAGGATTCAGCCGTGCGGCTCTCTCACGGAAATATATTCCAAATTACCAAACTAATGGGAGCGGACCCAAAACTTACTCCCCAAAATAAAAAGGATTTCCACGATCATGATTTTTCACTAAAAACTGTGGATACAAATCGCATGTTCTTACTTTCTCAATCAAGTCTCCTCTTTCTCAATCATGATTTTTAAGCAATTCTCCAACCGGTGGAACTCGAAACTCTTAACCCGATTTTTTC
The DNA here is from genome assembly GCF_958449725.1 of Rosa rugosa. Classification (NCBI taxonomy): domain Eukaryota; kingdom Viridiplantae; phylum Streptophyta; class Magnoliopsida; order Rosales; family Rosaceae; genus Rosa; species Rosa rugosa. The sequence continues at coordinate 37,913,720 of NC_084822.1, forward strand.
TTTACTATTTCCCAAAGTTTGAAGAAAATGCATAGAGAAAAAATTGATTCGAGATGCCGGTGGAATCATTTACTACGGATGGTGAGCTTGTGACACGTAAAATGTTTTGGTAAGTCATGGAACCTTCAAATGTGCTAATAATCTTTTTGGAAAAGAAAAAAAAATCTCTATGCATGCCTAAGCTTACCCATTCATAGAGCATGAATTCGCAAAATGTGTTTGAACTCGCAAAACACCGAAATATTAAAAGAAGTTATTGGACTATTTATACTACAAGGGAAAACTCTTTTAAAGATAAAAATATAGAACATGCAACTCATGTGTGTTTGTAATAACTATTATGGGTGACCAAAATATTGGTTTATCACCTAAACGTCGTCAACATAAATTAGATTCACATTATGTTTGCGAGACAAACTAATAAAGGGAGGAGACAATAAAATCAATTCACATACTCTCTCTCTGCAGTTTTGAAATGCTAAACAATGCTCCTTAATTTTAAGCGGAAATACATGATGCCCTTGCTTGTTTCGATTATGCCTAGTCGAGGCTCTCAGCTCCCTTATGGAATTTTGTCGAACTGGGCGTCGAGGTCGGCCATAGCTAGGCTAATCACCCTATCAACGTAGCTTGTGATGTTGGTGATCGGTAAGTCACAAACAATCATCCAAAATTCCAAATTCATGGTCGGGATAATTTTCAATTGCTGTTGGTATACAGTTCCAAATTCATGGTCGGGATAATTTTCAATTGCTGTTGGTATACAGTTTCTACTTTCTAGGGTTTGTCGGCTTTATTTACAAGTCTGTGGAACCCGCACGTACAGGTCAAGCTAAATAGAGAGACAGTGCTATGCTCACCTCGCGTCATCAATTATATCACTAGTAATTGCCACAGAATTGAGTGAGTGTCTTGTGCGAGACAGATTTGCGTCTTGCAATAGAATTAGAATTAGAATGAGCAAAACAGTGGGGATGAGTCGTATAAATTTCCCTGGCATGCATGGGTAAGAATTAGGTATTGCTTACCACACTTATTAAATAGTCGATCAATGCAGACTTTTGCTCTGGTTGTGGTTTTTTCTGTCCCTGTCATTGTATTCATAAGTTACGAGAGCGCAGCTAGGTGTAAATTCTCACCTTATCTCAAAGCCGGCCAGCTGCCACTAGCCGGACAACACGTCACCATCGGCCCCTAGCTTTTACGATGCATGCAGTGTACGTTGAATGAGATAAGAAAATGTTTCGCAGTCATCGACCATCTTCAGCAATTGGGTTTGGTACGCATATGCAAATGCATCTACTAGCTCCTCCATGAATTTTTCTTCTCGATCTCTCTAGTTTGCCAGTCATTGATGATTCAGTATTTATTGCTCAATTATTTGGATCAACCCTCTTCAAGATTCAACTGTACAGGATTTGTTTCACTTGAATATATACAGGAAAGTACCAAGGGTTGAGGGACATGCATGGCCTTGGGTTAGCCAAAGTGATGAGGAAATAGTGGAGACCTATGTTAGGATTAAGACTATATAAGATCCCGGCTAAGAATAAAGGGTCATGCGCAAGATATTGAAGGAAATTAAATACTATACATATAAAATGGCATGGGTTAGCTAGCCGGTTGTAAATTGCGTATTTAGCATTGAGCCATTGATAAAAACAAAAGATAGAACAAAATTTTATTTATCAAACTAAAATTGGAACTTTCATTTATTTCTTTGTTTAAAACTACCTTTAAGATTTGATTCTGAATTATTTATCTCAGATTTGGAGGCGATCAGGCGGCGAGACGTTCGGCGCGGCGTGGCCGGAGGCTACTCGGAGCGGTCCGATCTGGTCAGGATCCTCTGGTCCCGATCTGGGTCTTCTCCATGGTGCGACGAAGCTTGTTTCTCTGCAGGTTCTGGTTTCGATCTGGGATGGCAGATCGCTGATGGCGGTTTGGCGAAGGCGGCGGGGCGGCCCTCTGCAGGGTTCGGCGGCGGTGGCTGTAGGGGATTTGGGCCTGGCCCGGCCGGCAGATTGTGGGGTTCTCATTTCTTGGATTGTTGCTAGGGCTTGGGCCCTCTTTTTGGGCTTGGGCTTAGCTAGTTATTTTATTTCTGTTTTATTTTATTGCTGTTATGTTTCTAGGTCGCGTCTTTGGCGTGAAATAAGAGTCTACACTTGTTGTGTAGAACTAGTAGGGCCTTGTGCCAGTGTATGCACTCAATGTGCCTTATCTACTCTAGGTTGGCAGCGAGTTTTTGGCCTCGTCAAATGATCGTTACCGCCTAGTGGGAGGATGAAGCTAAGTGTCGTCAGATTTATCATCTGGCGGCAACATAGTAGGGAAGCTGTGCTAAAGCAGATATTTATGCTAGGTTGTACGCGGGGTACATATAGTGTTATCTTTCCGCTATGTCACTGCTATGTTAAAGCAAATGGAGTAGCTATTGCACTCTTTGCTAGTTGGTGCTTGTTAGAATACAAGTCTCCTGTAGAGATTTCTGATATTATTTCGGAAAATTTTCTAGATGCTTATGGTAACCAGGGGTTTAGGCTCAATGTCCCCCCCTTGTATTCGACAGTTTCATTAATCAAGGCTTGAGGGCAGCTCCACCAGCCCTTCATTCAAAAAAAAAAACTACCTTTAAGATGGAGTCACGATTATTACATGTTTACAACCTATAATTGTTCATATATCTTACGATTATAAATATCTCAGACCACGTACATCTATAATCGTAATGTTTCAGACCATGTATCTTATGATTATAATTGATGTAATCATTTATGTTTCTAGCTACTTTTGGTGTTATCAATATTATCAGTCTATTGGAGTACTTTAGTTCACTAATTAAGATTCCCCAACTATTAATTATGGTGCAAATTACGCCCAGAATATATACTAGAAGAAAAGCACCTGCTCCCTATTATGGTATATTGGTATGCCTGTACATGAAGGAACAGTGCTCATGTCCTCTTCTTCTCCAAAAGCAGAAATTAAACAGATGGTACAGTACGACTATCAAGAGAAAAGGTCGGCAAGTATTGTAATGACCCAATCGTACTATAGATAGCGGCATGAATACACCACTAACCAACTATTGAATTTACCGACGACCTATTTAGTTTTTGGTTTTTACTTTACTGACGAACATTTAATGATTTAATAATGGTCCTCATAATGTTTTACAGTGAATAGTCTGAGAGCAGGACGTACATCACTACATCCTACTAATAGAACGGCATTTTATGATACGCACACATATCCAGATACATATACAATAGTTCTGTTTATAATCAGTGTGACGCAATCTTCTGCAGCATTACCCAACTGTTCTACCCTATACAAACAGAAAATGCAGGACCAGGCAAATCTAAAACTGATCTTGACATATGAGAGCTTGCTAGTTATGCATATGTATTGAGCTTTCATTTTCTATGGACTTTGACAATACAATACGATGGAGTTTTATTTATAGAAACAGAAAAGGTACACTTGCAAACTAAAGAAACCTAATTAAGTAAAGAAGAGGGACACCAACCTTACTCTTCCTCTGTGTTTGAACAAATAGAAGAAACAAAAGTGGGAAGAATAAGCAAATACAGAACCGGCCTAATCATCTGATCATAAAGATGTGCCGCATTATTCCATGAAAGAGAAGACACACATGCATACTATTATTACATGAATATATAGATTCCTAGCTATATGCTCCCTTGAATGTTCAAAGAAACTAATAATATCGGTCTGCCATGAAATCTGAAGTAGTGTCTGTGCTTGTGGTTCTTCTCATAGGTAATTTGGTATCCTTAGCACCCTTAAGATTGTCGCTCTCAAGTGGAAAGAGCTTCAGAGTTTGAGTTTCTCTTCTTTCTTCTTCTTCTTCTTTGTAAATATTTGGTGTAGTCAATACCATACCATAATCGTAATCATAACAGTGATGAAAATTCAAGAGCTTTCTGTAAATTAATGTAGCTGACGCGTTTGTGTTTGAGGTCAGTCTAGGTGAATCGGTATGTTCCACAAGTAGCCTGGAGGAATTGCTTTTGACCATGCTCATCATCCTCTCTTGCAGTACTGAAGATGATTCCTAAGGACGTACAGTAACAAATGAAACTCATGCGCATATGTAGTGTAAAATAGTAAAGGGCCTCAACAAGACCTAAGATTTGTAGCCTTAATCCTAAGTGTCATGCCATGTAAGCAAATACAAATTTTATGGATTAAAATTACAATACCAATATATTCTCTTTCCATTTGTGTGGATTGAATATTTTTTTTTTGATACGGAATCCAATTTAATTTTTTACTTTCTTAATTAACTTATTAGTGTAAGGATGATTAGTTACTTTTTATTAATTTTTTAAAATTTATACAAACAACTTTTTACACCACAACACCCCAACTAGGGGGTAGATCAATAACCACCTAAATTGTAGTTAATATTATACTCTCATTCTAGACCATTAAATCATATAAAAACTACTGGTTGAGATTAAACAAAATTTGTTATTTATTTTTTAAATAAATATATTTCATTATATCTATGTGTGTGTATTTTTTGGATGAAATATATATATTCATACGAACATTTGCAGGAACCCAACAAACTCCAAATTCATATACATGTGTTATGCAAATCTATTGATCGAATTACATGAAATACTTTCTATTCTTGATTGAAGAAAAAAAATTATTGTTTAAATCTAAGCATGAGTGTAATGAAAAGGAAAAAAGAAACAAAAAAAAACCCTTTTTTTTTGTTGTTGAAAAGTAAGCAAATAATTTAGAGCCATTAGATTTTAGAATGATAAGATGGTCTTTTTCTTCAAGTATTACATGACATAAGTTAGCAAATAGATGATGTGTGTAGGTGACATGACATGACAACTGAGATTGAAGCCACAAATCATAGGCCTCATTAAGGCCAATAATGTTTCTTGAGATTTTGGTTCGATTTATGGGGATACGCTTACCTGATCGGTAAGAAAAGTGAAGCTTGGTAGTGTCTGCCGATTCTGCTGCTCAACTTCAAAACGACGAACAAAGTCAACTGCAAGCAAACAATTTCCATAACTTGTAATAATCTGTTAATTAATTTTTGCATCCGTTCAACTATATAGAACCAATAAATTTACAAGTCCTTGTACTCGAGTGCCTGTTCAATTAATTAGGTTCTCCAGCTCTTGGCTAGGGTTTGCTGACTTGCCTGGTGAGCGTAAAGCACGGGTATATTATTTGTACCATTGTCTTAATTATTATTAACATAAGCATTAAGTCTCTCACTCTCCCCTCCTCATAGCATAGATATTCAATATGGTATACGGTTATTGAGCCTTAGGTGACCTAAAGGAGGTGGCCTCACCAAGTGTTGAGCCCTAATCCCCCTATTACCTGGGGAGCCAGGCATGTGTCCAACACATAGATTAACTGCATGTTAATAATAAAACGATGCTAATTAAATGGTTACCTCCTGCAGATTCTTTATCCCTGAGACTGCTAATTGTGTTGTTAGTCAAAGTTTGTTGTTGTTGTTGTTGTTTAGAGTCAGACTGGTACATGGACATGAGTTCACGGCGTGTCTTCTGCCTCTCCCTGGCTCGGCGGTTCTGAAACCAGTAGAATACATTCTTGCCTTCAACCCTCCCATAGTTTTGAAGCCGTGCAGTCACCTGTCGGATTTGTTGGGCCGTCGGTGTCTTGATCCCAGATCGATACAGCTCTTCCAGATGCATTATCTGCTCCGGGGTTGGAGTCCATCGGGAACTTCGAGGAGGAGCTGCAGCTGCCGGTTGTTTGTCAGTATAAAAACAATCACTGCTATTTCTGCCTTGCTCATCCGACGTCACTGGAACCACTGCATACACATGAAATCATATTATCACCTACCCACAGAATAATCAGACCATCAAAGTATAACATATATATATATATATATATATATATATATATATATATATATATATATATATATATGTGTGTGTGTGTGTGTGTGTGTGTGTGTGTGTAATGTAATCATCTATATATGATTGTGTGATGATTGTGTGTGTGTACATCATCCGGTGGTTGAATGGTAACAAAGGGAAGTACAGCGAAGCTTTGGAGTGAGTAGTACTGCAGGCTGAGGATATGCAGCTTTGATCGAGTACTCAGGCAGAGCCCTATTATTAGGGTCTCTACAACCACCGCTGCTACCCATCATCGCTGATAGTACAGTACTTATTCAAACTATGATGGCTAACTAGACAGGGGAATGTTTTGAATCATCAGCAAAGATGGTAAGGGGATGGAGAGAGTCAAGTATGTGTGTGTGTGTGTGTGTATATATATAGTCATATGTAAACATGCAGGAATAGCGGAGACAGAGATAGTAAATGGCCCCAAGGACGGTTGCTAACGGCAGAGGCAATACTCTAAATTTTCAATGCACTAAACGACAATGAAAGTTAACTGAGATCTCTATTTTAACTGGGATTGCGGGACATGCGTCGCTCTTTCGTTTCGCTATCCTGGATACGACGTCGTTGTCAACATCTACTCTGAGCATGAGCATAAAAGTTCAACTGTCGCTCCGGCAAAACAGAGAAGCAAACTATTCCTCTAAATTTGGCGGGAAAAATGTTGGCCCCTGATGGTTTTGGGCTTTGGAGGCAGCGGCTCTTCTTCTCTGTCTCTTCTCCGGCAACGGCAATTGGCTGAGCTAGCTAGGACGACAACGGCAACGACGTCGACGTGTAACGGAGTCTTTTTCAACTATTAACGGTCGTCTTCTGCGCTTCTACTTCTGTCTGTGAGCTTCAGAGCTTCTGAGCCACAGTGGTGAACAGAAAATCGCCCACAAAATTTGTCCCACTTACTCAAGAGTATCCAAGAACTCTTCAAATGAATAGAGATGACAATCCTTGTTCAAAACCCATCACTTAATTCTCACCGGCGCCCAGGTCTCACAAATATGCATCTACTTTTCAACAAAACCCTGTCTCCACAAAATAAATCCACCACCTTTGCTCTTATCCACTTCGATCAGTTCAAATATTAGGCTAATTTTTATTTTTGAACAAAATTCGATCATGATTTTACTTGATCATGTTTGCTTTAGTTTTAAAAAAAAATTGTTCTTATTCATACTATGAGCTTCATTACGGTCTAAATATAGAAAAAATTTCTCAAGTAACATTTCAAGAATAAAGTTTTAATCGAACTAGATTTAGGTCTATGGAAAATATGGTTTTGACCTTCATTCGAGATTCTTGTTTTATTCTATGTTGCATATTAATTTCCTCATCAACAAAATTCTAAGATTACTAATAAAAAAGAACCTTAAAGAATAAGCTTATTATAATCTTGCTTTATCTTCTGTTTATACCTTCTTACCAAAAAAAATATATTCTGTTATCTTCATGTCTGATAGTTGTTTCAAAAAACAAAATAAAAAGGATATGATATGTTTCAAAAAAACCAAAAAACATTATCCTGTCTCCACGGCCACAACATGGAATTCTTACCACTAAACTACAGCCACAACGTTGTATGTTAAATTCAACATAATCAATAAAACATTGTGTATTCCTTTAAAGGCCACATAACAATTACTTCAGAGCAAGCAATAAGTTGGGGGTTTTCTCTTTAATTTCTTCTTACCCTTATGTCTAGAAATAAAGGTTGAGGTCTCTGATTGAAATAATTATGTCCTTCAGGATGTGCCGCAATAGACTCCCCAATCTCCACAAAGTAAATAGAAAAGAAAAGGTCTGCAAAGCAAAATGATACAAAATGAAATCTCATCACGCATGCAAAAAGGCAAAATAGACCATCTTATGGTTTAGGGTGCAGTAGTAGTACTGGAGCTATAGCGATCTACATGGACCATGGTCTATATTTATACAGGATCATCTTGTTTTGTCATAGCTCTTGCTAGCTCGAGTCACCCTACAAACTACGATGGGCGGAATTTTCCTTGAAAGCAGCGGGTAGTTGATCAGTTATTACTTGTTATTATTACGTTTTGCACACACATTAACATAGGCGGAGCGAGGTTAGAGCCAGGTGGAAGCCTCTAGCTGAATATTTTGAAGAAAAAAAATTATGTAATATGTAGGTTATATTAATTAGAATAGATATTAGTGGTACCCGTTTAATGATATGTTATTACACTAAATTCTAAATCTATTTGACATCAATTATTCAATCAATGAATCAATGCTTTCTATTCATTCTTACTTAGTATATGTTAATCAAGTGACGATTCTCAATCAATTCTTTTGCGTAGAGTATTGCCGCAATTGTTTTTTGGGTTTTCATTATTCCTCTCTTGCGAATCAGTAACGAGTTTATGAATGATTGTTTGATTTCATTTTTTGAGAAAGACTTTCTACTAGTATAGATGATGAGACTATCATGAAACGATTTCAAAATATGAAATCTTGTCGATGACAAATACCATTGTAATAGATAAAAATTAAATTTCAAGATTTTATATATTTTAATATTATTAATCTTTTTCTTTTGTGCTTAATAGACTTGAAAGTGTGCGCACGCATATATATTTTTTTGTGAGAGTAGATCTCACACGAGAAAATAATAATCTTACCTATAGATTTATAAGGATTTTGATCAACTTTATCAATTGTCAATTAATTTTAGATGTGAAGTGCAGAGTGGTATCAACTCATCGCACTTTATCATGGTATCAGAGTGGATTATCCCATGTGTACTTATCTTGCAGTCACACAAGCTCCATGTTAGTCAATAATTATTGTCCACGTATATGGTTTAAAAACTCATCGCACGTGCTTGTGAGAACGTTTTGAACATATAGATCCCACGTGAGATATTAAAACCCTTATCCATGAATTTGTAAAAAGTTTGGTGGACCTCCGCCTAAAATTCCAGATATTTCCACGTGCATGGGGTGTCTGCATCAACTTGTATCAATCATCAATATTCATCATAAATATTATGAAGACGCAGTCGACGTACGCCAGATTAGACATTGCCATAACTTGGCTGTCCATAGCTCTATACATTATTGTTCTTTCCTAATTTTTTTTTTTTTTTTTTTGGCAGTGATTGTTCTTTCCTAATTAGTTTCTCCAATTTATTATCATTTATATCTCTCGGCTACTGGCCAGCAACTATGTCAGATGCTGTTCCTCTCTTAGTTAAATTACTTGATTACTTTTCAGATCATTATTGGACACTGTATGCTTGACGATCGGATGACATCACCGCCATGAATGTTTGGCAATAATAGCAGGTAGCAGCCCGACCATCTTTGTCCTATCCTCACCCTGTTTTTCACCGATCCGGTTTCTCCTTCTGTACGTTTACAAATCATCGTAAAAATGGGACGAAAGCAAATTTGGATCTCAATTCAGTAAGGTAACATTGTCGCAGATGCTTTTACCGACTTTCATTATTATCAAAATGTAATTCAAAGTACTCTGAATTAGTTATATTCATGCTCTACCATTCTATTGATAATAGTTGAAGAGCCACACATCTTTATAAAATTTATACAATATCACAATTTTTCTGTGTACGATAATACATTCCCACACATAATTTCCCTCACCCGATTTATGATGAATTTTCAAGTCATACACAGGAAGGGGAGTACTTGAGTTCTAAATATATAAGAAATGTACGTACTATATATGTATGTTGCATGTACTTGTTTGGCTCCAAAACCAGTTGGCTTGCAAACTGTCTCTTTTGAGCGATTGATTGCGTAGGCGTGCCAGCACCGCGGGGTGCAGTCGTTGGGGTAGTCCCTTGACCTGACTTCTTCTTCAAGCGCTGTGGACGAGGAGAGCACCAACCTCGTCACAGGGTTCTTCTCTATGCCTTTCGGAAAAGGACTTTTTGCCTTACTGGAAAGGGCTTTGGTTGTGGTCTCTTTGCGTTCACCGAATCGATACTTAGTGTTGTAGACTAAGCAGAGCAATCACTGGGAAGTTGGGAGAAGCACGGTTTTTTGCTAAAGCGTGACTTTAGCTTCGCTGGGTTGCGAGGGCGTTACCGTTGCTTCGCTGGTAGTAACGGTGGCGGTTGCGCTTGCAGTTGGCTCCTGGGGAGACTGGGACTGGAAGTACGGTCGCCGGGTTGGTTTGGTGATGCTGACAGTCGGCTCTTGGAGAGACTGGGACTGGCGCACGGTCACCGGGTTTCAACGAGGTTGAAGGTTTGCTCCGGGGAGGCTTTGTAATCGCTGGGATTGATTGATTTGAGAGACGTCCTTTTCCGTATCGTCTTTAGCCTCTATATATAGGCTCTGCAGCTTCTCATTCCTAATAGGAATGAAATACTATATTTTAGGCCACAGTTATTGGCCTTGAATCAAATCAAAACTCTTAATAGTTTTGATAGCTATCGTAGGCGATAATTAATAATTACCTGCCTCTGTCACCGCTAGAATGTAGGCAAGATCAATTACCTTTTAGAGTTCTGGACGTGATCTCTGGATGCGAGCAGTAGGATATGCACGTAAGATATATGTCTTCGCGAGCACTCGTCGCGGGGATCCCGTAGGTCGCGGCATGCAATTATAAAGGCTTGTTTATTTGTAATCAAGGGCGACTACATCCTTCTATATGTCGTACATCCAACCACCCATGCAATATGTATATATATATATATATATATATATATACATATATAGCCCACGTACTCATGCATGCAGCTTGCATAATTAACCTGTATACAAATCTTCTGTTGATTGCCATCAAGCATGGTTATGCCTTAATTGCAATATATATGTATGTGTAGCCTTGATTCTTGTGCCATGCATGCATCACGTCCTCCTCTTTCCTTAATTGATTAAAGCCATGATCTTCTTGATCTTTTGCCAAATATGTCCATTAGAATCCTAGCCAAATACAACCACGATGCCATCTTTAATGCAAAGATCTTTCCATCTTCGTAGGCAAGTAAACCACTATTAATTATCAAATATCTTGATTATTAATAGTAAACCGATAAGATCACGATTTGACTTAAGATTACTTGATCTCCAAGTAGGCCTTATTTGGCCTCTAAATAATATATTCCGAGCTCATCGCAAATATATGGCTTGGGCCACCGATTGTAATACCCCGAAAAAAATCCTTCCAAATTAATTTCCGTGGATTTTTAGAAATGATTTCACAATAGTGGGAGCGAGTACGAGGCTCGGAGAAGTTGTGGAATTAGTTCGAACGATTAATTTTCGAAAACGTACGTTATTTAGGGGCACGCGAAAATCGACTTTTTATATGTATGGAATTTGGGAAAACTCCCTTCATGAAAGTTGTAGAGCTCGTCGATACGATCGCGTGCATATGTAGAACATAAAAATCGGAGTTCGTATGAATTAGTTATGATTTTTTGAAAAAGTTTCCAATTTAGTATAAATCTTCCATTTTCGGAAATTTCCGAAAATAATTTCAGAAACTTCCAAAAATGGAAATTGAGCTGCAGCCCCTCCCCCGACCGGAAATCGCCTTCGATTTTCTTCCGGCTATTTCTTCCTCCTCCGGCCACCGATCCTCACCAAACTTCTTCCATTGGCTTCGTATGGTCCTTGCGCACCTGTCTGTGGCAGCCTTGCACGGTGGCGCGGCCTGTAGCGGCGGCGGAAAGCCCTGTCCGATTTGAGTTCGATTTTAGTCAACGCCGGTTTTCTCCTAGCTCCGGCCACCAAAACTTTCGATCCTTAGCTCTATGAACTCGCCTCAACCTGCTGATCATCATACTAGAAGGATCGCACCTGGAGTGACCGGTTTCACGTTCGTCGGAGCTCGGTAAGTTTTCAATCTGAAACGAAAATCTTTCGATCGGTATATCTCGAGCTGTAGTGCATCGTTTTGATTGATTCTTTTTCCAGTGGGTTCCCCTTGATGTTATTAACAACTCTCTAGAAGGCATCGAGGCCTGAAATTGAAGCTTTGACGTCGAAATCGAGCCTTGCCGGATTCTGCAAAATTCTGGAATTTTTCCGACCACCGAAGCTTTCGATCGGTATATCTCGAGCTACAGACCATATTTTTCTGTGATTCTTGAACCAGTGAGTTCTTCTTGAGTTTCTTAACAACTCTTCAGAAAGAATCGAAGCCTTAAATTGACGTTTTTACGTCGAACTGGAACTCGCCGTTTTCTGCAGTTTCTCGCCGGTTTCTGGAACATTCCGGCCACCTTCATACTGTTCAAGGTAATTTTCGACCCCTTCTGGTCATTTTCAGACTTCGTGTTAGTTATGAAAGTTGTTAAGCATGATGAGAGGAAGAAGAGCAGCCCGGCCCCGACACCATTGGTGGTGGTCGGCGGCGGCTCTGCCACTAACTCCGGCGGCCCTTTCCGGCCACCTCCGGGGATCAAAAATATGGTTTCTGTACATTTTCAGATTCTATATTTCAATACGATCATTTCGATATATTATACGCAATTTTTGGATATCGTATGATTAAGTTATGAATTTTTAAGTTTAGATCGATTTCGATCGTTAGATTTGTGATCTGTGAAGTTAGGACCGTCAGATGGACTTGTAGTTTTGATATGATGATCTTATGACTGTCCCAGTGGCTTTGTGTGGTCATGGGCGAAGATCCGACCGTTGGATCTTCGTATAAATGCAAAACAGTGATTAGGAAGGCGATCCGTGAGGATTCGACCGTTGGATCATCATTTAATTTCAATCCGACCGTTGGATTGTCGTTTGATTATGTTTTTGAGTTATTGGCTAAGTTAAGGTCATGTTTGATTAGGTGATCGACAGTTTGATTTGGCGGACGATTCGTGAAATTGTATTTTGAGCTGTTAAGAAGACGCAGCGGGAATTTAGAGGTGAGTAAACCTCACGTGGTTCATATTACGAACCGAATAAATTTAATTACCTTAGTTTGTCGTAATTGCGTGAAAATATTTATGGAATAAATATTTGTTTTAAAATCATATGGACTTGATCAACTACGGTCCATGGGTAAGTAAAATGATTTTTACGATACAAATGAATTTCTCGGTTTTATTGCATGTGAACTATAGTTGGTATTAGTGATTATCCCTGAGCGGATAATTACGTATATATATATTTACGTGATTATATGTGAATGGTGTGACATTGAAGAGTGTGGAAATTGGGATGATTAAATTATTATGAATTGACATGTGACTTACCATATTTATATGTGATGAACATGATTGATGAGTTCTTGTTAATATTCATGATTTACATTGGAGGATGTATAGAGTTAGAGAATGTAAGGTTCTGAGGATGAGGTGTCCGAAGTTCGACGGTTAAGGATAACCGGAGTGTTTGTGTGCTGAGGACGGGGATGTCCAAGGTGCGACGGTTTATTATTAACCGAAGTTGTGTGCTGAGGACGGGGATGTCCAAAGCGCGACGGTTTATTATTAACCGAAGTATATGGTGCTGAGGATGGGGATGTCCAAAGCGCGACGGTTATAGTGTTAACCGAAGTATTTTTGCCGTTGCTTGACCCTAGGCCAAGGTGTCAGAGGTAACGAGGCAGTTAGAGCTCTAACGTGTTATTGGGATGGACCAGAGTGGTGTTATGTGGGTTGGGTGTTTGCAGGACCAGTGTGGTGTATTGTGATTTGAGGATTGTGAAAATGTATTCCTTGTGGTTTTCCATGAGTGGTTTGATGTCTCTTTGCAGACGTAATACTGTTGAATTTTACTTGAATTGTAATTTAATAAATCAACAGTTCTTTCTTGTTTACTCATACTGGCTGTAAAAAGCTTACCGGGTTTTGTGTTGTTGCAACTCCCGGTACACTATTCAAATTGTGTAGCGGGTAATCTTACAGGACAGGAGAACCAGGACGGTGATAGTGCGGTTAGAGCAATGATTATAGTTTTACAGCAATTGTAATAGTGAGGCGAGTTAAGCTCATTTGAGCCTTACAATTTGATTTGGTGGGAGTGTGCTGTAATAAATAACTTGAGGAATTGGGTTATTGTAAATTTGAGAGTTGTGAAGTGTGGTTGTTTGTGAGAAAAAAATTCAGGATGTTAGTTGTAATTTGTTATTATTCATGTTTCGGATTTGAATTGATTATTCAAAATTCGGGGCGTGACACCGATATTGGCCCGGATTTCTTCGAGTCCCCCTCGTCGGGAAAAAATGTTATTTTGGGTTCAAACAGTACTTGTAATGTACTTCAAAGACAATACGCTATTACGTACTTAGGTCTGGCTGCGGAAAGAATACGAGGTCAAAAATTATCATCAAGCTTAATTGTACAAAGGGAAAATGGTTCGTACGGTACCCGAATTTTTCCTCCTTATAATTTTTGGTATATGAATTTAAAAAAATATCAATACGGTACCTGAGCTTCTCAGCCCGACCAAAAATTGGTACCTAGAGCCAAACGCACATAGGGACGAGTGGGGGCACCTGCCCCCAGTGGCTTTTCATTTTTTGGGAACTGGCTTCATATTTTATTGAGAGCAAACTCACCTGCCCCCAGTGGCTTTTCATTTTTCTGGGAACTGGCTTCATATTTTATTGAGAGCAAACTCAGACCAAGCAGAGGATGCTTCCTCCGATGCAAACTTAGGGCAACTCCAACCATGGGTTCTATTTGGGGGTGCTGTTCTCATTTTAGCACCCCCTAGTTGCACTATTCATGTATCCATCAATTCTCATCTCCAACCATGGGTTCTATTTGGGGTGCTATTTTCACTATTCTTGACTAAAATATAATATGAGTATAATTTGGATGAATATTATATTAAAAATATGTTAATTTAATCAAATATGGTAAGAAAAAATAATTTAACATTTTATCATAATATTTAATAATTATTCTTATTATTTAAATGCGAGAATTTTTATTTTCATTATGAATATGATATACTTAAATGCGAGAATTAATAGAATTTTTTCCCCATTTTCTGGTAATTTTTTTCTTTTTTTTTTTGGTTGAAAATAGAATTAATAACATCTGATTTACCAAGAGCCGTTGATAATTTTACCATATCAAATCTCAGCCCTCAGATCGTTTTATATTACCGTTATATAAAATTAAAAAAAAAAATATATATATATATAAAGCCATCAGACCCGTCCATATTCGAAATGGACGGATCTCAGCCGTCCACATGCGTCAGCTGCTTTGCAGATAATCCTTCCTCCAGCGCACCACGCGCGCGTGCGAAGTTTCCCTTCCCTCCAGCCCAGCGCGTCATCTCTTCCTTCTTCTCTGGCGCGTCGTCAGCTTTCTTCTCCTCTGCTGTGGTCCCGCGTGAACAGTGGAGGTCCTGGTTCTGAAAAAGCCTCAAATATGAGACTTGGTTTAGAACCCAGTTCTATAATACCAGAACTGGAACCCTCTTTTTTACCTGTTGGAGATGGGTTTTTCCATTTATAAGACTATACTAGTATAGCACTCCATGGTTGGAGTTGCCCATAGTGGGAAAACAGATGTCACTTCAAGTCTTCAATAGAAATTTAGAGCCACATTATCACCCTCTCTCCAACATTGGAGCATTCATTGAGTTTCCCCAAGAAAGAAGCCACAATCTCAAACTGTACTTATTGAACAATAATTGAAGCTCACATGCACGTTGTGGCTTCAGCTGGAGTCACGAAGATCCTACTTTTCTTGTACTATATATATATATATATATATATATATATATATATATATATTGGAGGCTGCTGTTTCTAAATTTAAGCAAACAACCAAAAAAAAAAGAGGAAACTACACCTACCTCCTTGACCAAACTCAAAAACACAAAAAACTCCACTACATTTGTTTTTAGACACTTAAGGACATTTTGTCATTTCCTCTTCTTTGTTATTAATCTTTCCTTCAGTAAAACTTAAAATTGACGGAGAGTAGTGGGCCCATACTTTTGAATTTGCTTGTTTAAACATATTGCAGGTATAAATCCATCCTCTATACTCAAAGGTAAACAGTTACTTTACTATTCATAATTTCGATCGTCGACAGACTTGAGTTAAATGTTATATGCAAAAATACTAGCAAGGAATTGAAAAAAAAAAAGAAAAAAAAAAGTTGAAAAAATTGAAAAATTTCAGAGAAAATCTTAAAAGAGAAACTCCCGATTACTGGGATATTATTTTTAGACTTCAAACAAGAATCTATAAAATAGAAGAAGATATCGAAAATCTCTTATATATACTCAAAGAGGAACAAAAACCTCTTGACTATATGAGCATTAGTTAGATCCGCAAATCACTGATATCAGAGCTTGTAAAATAGCTCAGCAGGGGAATCCCCGATGGGGACAATGTCTGATTTAATAATAGAGAGACTGAATTCTCTATTAAAATCTTCTGATGAAAAATATCAGATCCTGCAGAAGGAAATATCTAGATATCAAGAACATCTAGAAAAAATTCCTGTTATAATCCACCAATTAGAAAAATTGGAAAACAAACTGGATTATATCAAAGATCTTCCAAAAACGGAAGAAGAAAAGCTAACAAGTGTTAGTAGAAAAATCATTGAACAGCAAAAAACGCTGGATTCTATGAAAAATATACTAAAGGACAAGAAAGTGACTATAGTAAAACAAAAAAAGGTTAATGGATTCAAACCATTAGAAAAACCTGAAAAGAATCCTGTTCCGATTTTTCTAGATCCATCAACTAGTTCTACTAGTATTTGGTATGAAAATCCGAAAGAAACTCGAGATGTTAACATGATGAGCATCTTCGGGAAAAAGAAAGGAGTACAACTCCTAAATGCTGAAGAATTTGAATATAATGAAATCGAGCATGATGTAAAAAACGCCTCAATTCCAAAGCTAGATTTCAAACAAATATACAAAAGGGGAACATTTGACCTGATGGATAGCCATCATTTCAAATTACTAGAATTTACAACCCCCTCTACAACAGGAGAAACCGATCTTTTACTGATCACTCCTGTTGAAGTTGCCAGAGCAAAAGCAAAAAATTATCAATTTATGCATATTGGAGCAGTCCAAGTAGGCATAAAACTTCTTGCTCGGGAAGGCATAAACTGTTCAGTTCTATGTGTCTTACAAGACAATAGACTAACAGATTTTCAAGCTAGTCTTTTGGGAACCCTTGAAGCATCTTGTTAACGTTAGTGACCGAGGGGTCTCTAGTTAGCTTAAGTGAGAGAGAGAGATTGACACGAGATGTATAGTGGTTCGTCTCCGCCTTAGCGGGAGACTACGTCCACTTGAAAGCTTATACTAGTGTGTTGAGCCTTGCGGCCCAAGAGGGATTACAAAGGATGTAATGGGATCTCTCTTGAGTTGTGGGAGGAGACATTCCTTTTATAGGTGAAGGAATGCTTCTCCTTTACATTTTCTTAGATGTGGGATGACTAAAATCACTATTCTAGTCTAGAAATGCCTATTATGGAGGCAACTCGGCAAGGTCGGAAAGGTGGCTTCCCGGCGGCGGATTTGCGACATCCGGATACCGCAGCGTAGCTTGAACATAGGGCTACAAGATGCAAGTAGCGGTTGGGCCCCACCATGGCTTGTGGGTGTCCCAAAGAGGGTGTTAATTATGCTTGGTGAGATAGCAAATACTCCATATTGTTGGAGGTATGTACAAGTCCCCGAAGTCCCCAAGTAAGAGGAGCTTCTTGGTTGGGGAGTTATACACATAATGTCACCAAGCATAAGTAACCGGGCGGTACGGAGCCCCTACAAGTCCCCGAACTCCGTAAGCAAGAAGAGACTCATTAACCTGTACAACAAAGACAAAAAAAACAGGCATACGTAGAATGCTCGTTGCATTGGGCAACAAATGTGAGTTGTATGGATATGCGTTGGCATATATAAACGTATGGGGTGCGTGATACATGTTGATGCATATACGCGAATGGTGCCGAGTACGATCGATTATGACGTACAAACTCGAGAACGCGTATGGTCGTGTGAGTGTATGGATTGCATATGATAAATGTAAGTTGCATGAGCGGTGCGAAGGTAAGCGTTTGTAACTCATGAACGATGACCGCGCGTACGGTTGTGTCTGTTTGGTTTTCGCTCGTATTGATGGAACGCGAAAAGAATTTGATTTGTCGCGGTCGGTAAACGACAAATGGTAGAAAAATTCAATGTTCCATTAACGTGTGGTGTGTCGAGTAGACATGAGCGTAAAGCTCGAGGATTGCCGGGAAGGCATGAGCGGAAAGCTCGGGGTTGCCGGGAAGGCATGAGCGGGAAGCTCAAGGGTTGCCGGGGAGGCATGAGCGGGAGCTCGTGGGTTGCCGGGAAGGCATGAGCGGGAGCTCGTGGGTTGCCGGGGAGGCATGAGCGGGAAGCTCGGGGTGCCGGGAAGGCATGAGCGGGAAGCTCGTGAGCGGAAGCTCAAGGGTTGCCAGGAAGGCATGAGCGGGAAGCTCGTGGGTGCCGGGAAGGCATGAGCGGAAGCTTGGGGTGCCGGGAAGGCATGAGAGGGAAGCTCGTGAGCGGAAGATCAAGGGTTGCCGGGAAGGCATGAGCGGAAGCTCGGGGTGCCGCGAAGGCATGAGCGGGAAGCTCGTGGTGCCGCGAAGGCATGAGCGGGAAGCTCGTGGTGCCGGGAAGGCGTGAGCGGTGAGCTAGTGAGCGGAAGCTCAAGGGTTGCCGGGAAGGCATGAGCGGGAAGCTCGGGGGTGCCGCGAAGGCATGAGCGGTATGCTCGTGAGCGGAAGCTCAAGGGTTGTCGGGAAGGCATGAGCGGGAAGCTCGTGAGCGGAAGCTCAAGGGTGGCGCGAAGGCATGAGCCGAAGCTCAAGGGTGCCGGGAAGGCATGAGCGGGAAGCTCGTGAGCGGAAGCTCGGGGGTGCCGTGAAGGCATGAGCGGAAAAGTTCGGCGGTGCCGCTGAGGCACGAGGGCGAAAAGTTCGGCAGTGCCGTTGAGGCGAGAGCGCGAAAGCTAGGCGGTGCCACTGAGGCACGATCGCGAAAAGGTCGGCGGTGCCGCTGAGGTACGAGCGCGAAAAGCTAGGCGGTGCCGCTGAGGCACGAGCACGAAAAGGTCGGCGATGCCGCTGAGGCACGAGGGCGAAAAGCTAGGCGGTGCCGCCGAGGCATTAACGGGTAGCTCGAGGTGATGCCTTAAGGCATGAGCGTGACCGTTACTAATTATGCTGGGCTGTATGTACAAGTCCCCGAAGTCCCCAGTCAAGGAGGGTGTTCTTGCGGGTTGATACCAAAGCGTAGCTTTGTGCCGTATATCAAGCATAATTAGTGCGAGTGCGTCGTCCATCTAGAATTGGTTGGAGCGAACGCTTTTGCCCTTTCGGGTGGGCCCCTGCTAGGCCCTGCGAGGAGTCCCCCACTCCTGGCTATAAACCTCCGGATGGTCGGAAAATTGTTTGATGAGGGGAGCTGCGCAGAGCAGAGGGTGTTGGGTAGCGAGCCCAATCTTTGGTACCCAAGCGTCGGGGTTAACTGCCGGATCAATGGCTGCCGTAGGCTGTGTTAACTAGTCCCTTTACTATTTCTCAGAGGAGAAACTTGACTGCAATGCGGCGTAGCGGTCATTGTCATTATGAGGCGTTGCATTACCGCTTGGCGGTTGGTCTGAATGAAAAATGATACACACATAGAGCAAGTAATAATATTTTGTTTGAGTGTCCCATGTTTATTTAATTGAGTTGTAATTAAATAGGAGCATGGCATATGTGTCTAGCATGTACTTGTAATGTGGATGCTAATATCATTTTTGCATTATTGTAAACTTGCTTAGAGATCGTTTGAGATCGGTATACGAAGCATGGCATATCTAGTATGTGAGATCTAGAAAGTGTGGCCAAATCTACGAAATGTTGTAGGCATGCTTAAAAGTTTATGGAAGCATGTAAAAGCATATTAAGTGTGATATATTGTAGGCATGCTTAGAAGTAGTAAAAGCATGTGAAGGCGTAGCAATAGCTCTAATTGCACGAGCGTAAAAGATAAGATAGTGACTTATCTTATGCCGATTTGGAGGCTAGCGGAGTTGGCCGAGCATGACGGTCCATTGCCTGGCGGATAAAGTATTCCGATAATGTCCGTCAACTCGTAGTTGCGCTTGAATGCTCGATAGAAATAGTTGAATTTCCTTGGAACAAAATAGATGATTAATATGTGGATTTGTAAAATCAATACCAATAATTTGCATATATATTTTGCATATGTACTTTGATATAATTGTAAGCAAAGTGTACAGGCAAATGTACTGATGTTGTAGCTGATATAGTGGTTGTGTGCGTAGCACAGTATGTATGCATGGCATAGTGGCTACGTTCAATAAATGTACATGCCCGTGTCAGGATAATCATGTACCAATTAAGGGCATATATAAGCAATAGACATGCTTGCTGACGATGATGGTCCATCCCATTTGAGCATTTATCTGTCATGCTTGACAAAATGAAAAAGCTTGTACATATAATTGTTTATTTGTATGGCATGCAGCCAATTATGGGTTGCAGTTGTATATGGGACAAGTTATGAGTACCGCTAGCAAATTATGCATGGCGGACATGTATAAAGCATGGATATATGTGGCCCTAGCATAGATGGACCAAGCATCAAGCCGTCAAGGTGTATTATGCTTTTAATAAGTGATAAGCCCTTGCCCCATTCCCAAACAGATGGACATGCATCCAATGAAAGCATGCGATACATATATGTTTATGTGTGTTTGCATATGAATATAGCAATTCTGACACTTAGTACAGACATGGCATGTGTTGTGGTCAGATGGTATCATCTAGCAATTTGAACACTTAATTAAAATATGGTCGCATGTGCTTAGATTCTCAAATGGTCAGTAGATAGCATGTGCTGCGTCTCCACTTCATATTCAAGTGGCCCTCATAATTTAATCAAGCCTTGGCTTGACAAACTTGCTGATTATGTGGTGCAAACCAAGGCCACGTGATACTTGAATTAAATAAAGAGTAAGAAGTCAGACTTAGCTCGTGAATTCGCGTATTTGACCGCTGTAAGAGCTTGAAGCCATAGTTGAAGACCAGTAATGGTGGTTGGATTTGGATCAGCGTCTCAACACCCAGAGGTGAAGTGAACTCAACATCCGAGATGGTTGGGTCTGAGTAATGCATAAGCTGATCATGGGTGTCCAGATCAGATGTCTAGGTGTGCAGATAAGATACTCTGCCCAGAAAATTGAATCTCCGCCGGGGATTAGAGCTCCGCCTCCTTACAGCTCGGCCAAGAGGATTGAAGCGGTGGCTAGCGGTGGTTGTTAATGGTTTGGCGGAGCTGCTTTTGGTCAGCGGAGCTTGTCCGTGAAGTTTTGGTCAGCGGTGCTTGATCAGATCAACAGTGCAGCAGTGCTCTGGCCAGCGGAACTTTGGCAGAGATGGGTTTTGGCCGGCGGAGGAAACTGTGGTCAGCGGGGGATGCTTTGGCCGGTGAGTTGGGCGGTGGTTCCGCTTGGTTCCTAGCGGAGGAAGTTAGGCGGTGAAGCTCAGTGATAATGCTCAGCGAGTCAGCGGAGAAGCTAGGCGGAGCTGAGCTTTTGCTTAGCGGTTGTGCTTGGCGGTGTGGAGCTTTGGTGAAGCTTAATTTGGCTAGCGGAGGTTTAGCCGCTGGTTGTGGTCGGCGGTGAGGCCTTGCTGGCGGTGCCTAGCGGAGGCTGATTGAGTCAGCGACGGAGCTTGGTCAGCGGCTCTCTTGGCCAGCGGAGGATGATTGAGTGCGCTGATGGTGCTTAGCGCAGCCGCTGAGGTTGGTGAGTGGTGGTCGCTGCTAGAGTTAGCGGTGGGAGCTAGCGGCTGGAGCCGGGCCTGCCGCTGACTGGAGTTTTACGCTGCCGCCGACCCATCTCGGTGGTACCGCTAACAGAAGTTTGGTGCAAGTTTGGCCCACCAGTGCTTGCCCGGCGGAGATTCCGAGCGGAGGCTTGGTTCAGCGGAGCTTTGATCGAAGGACATGGAGGTGGTTCTTGTTGGCGGTGCCACAAGAAGCAAGTCTGGAATTTGACGGTGCCTCATGGTGTGCTTGGCGGAGGTTTGGGTCAGCGGCGGTGCTACTAAGCGGAGGTTTTTCTCAGCGGAGGAGCAAGCGCAGAAGCTCAGAGCGGAGGTGATGGTTGAAGATGGAATGGTGTCCAGAGTCCGGCGGAGACTGACGAGTCCGGCGGAGACCGAAGAGTCCGGCGGAGGAGTGTAGCGGAGGTAGCTGCAGTAGAGCTCTGCAGCGAGCGTGCTTGCAGCGGAAACACCTGGCGGAGATGGTTCCCAGCGGAGGAGGAGTTCTGGCGGAAGTGGCTGGGTGCCCAGAGCAAATCTCTCGGTGTCCAGAGAAGTTTGCCGCC
Source organism: Rosa rugosa (assembly GCF_958449725.1). Classification (NCBI taxonomy): domain Eukaryota; kingdom Viridiplantae; phylum Streptophyta; class Magnoliopsida; order Rosales; family Rosaceae; genus Rosa; species Rosa rugosa. The sequence continues at coordinate 37,935,976 of NC_084822.1, forward strand.
AATTTTTCAATTTTTTTTTTTTTTTGGGAGGTTCATCGTTGACCAAGCCCTGATGGGCGTTGACCGACCCCGCTGGGCGTTGACCGACTCCGCCAGGGGTTGACCGACCCCGCTGGGCGTGGATTGGCCCATATGTTGGTGTTTTGATAAGTTTCTGCAAGTTTTGACCACTCCTTGGGCGTTGACCACGTGTTGACCAGCCATGTTGGGCGTTGACCGGCCCCGATGGCACAAGCTACCGCTAAGAATTTTAATTATATAACTCAAAGAAAGAAATTATTTTGAGCTCGGTTAATATGACTTAACTCAATGGTAAGTGACGAAGCCTTTGTGTGTCGGCTTCCCACAGACGGCGCCAATGTTAACGTTAGTGACCGAGGGGTCTCTAGTTAGCTTAAGTGAGAGAGAGAGAGAGAGAGATTGACACGAGATGTATAGTGATTCGTCTCCGCCTTAGCGGGAGACTACGTCCACTTGAAACCTTATACTAGTGTGTTGAGCCTTGCGGCCCAAGAGGGATTACAAAGGATGTAATGGGATCTCTCTTGAGTTGTGGGAGGAGACATTCCTTTTATAGGTGAAGGAATGCTTCTCCTTTACATTTTCTTAGATGTGGGATGACTAAAATCACTATTCTAGTCTAGAAATGCTTATTATGGAGGCAACTCGGCAAGGCCGGAAAGGTGGCTTCCCGGCGGCGGATTTGCTACTTCCGGATACCGTAGCGTAGCTTGAACATAGGGCTACAAGATGCAAGTAGCGGTTGGGCCCCACCATGGCTTGTGGGTGTCCCAAAGAGGGTGTTAATTATGCTTGATGAGATAGCAAATACTCCATATTGTTGGAGGTATGTACACATCTTTATGCAACCAAGTGACATATTTCAACTGCTTCCCCAACTTCTCAACCAGCTTGAAAGATGCAGCTCACTGTCTAAGACTGAGAGTCAAGACGGATGGCATATCTATGAAAAATGATATGCAAGAATTGGCAATAGTATACAGGATATACTATAAACTGATGAGTACTACAGTAGAGCCAAAGACAAGGATATCTAACATCCCTGGTCTTACACTGGATTCCTCACCAGTCAGAAGAACCATTCACAGCAGATCCACAAGGTTACTTGGAATGAAGTAACTTTTCCTATTGAATGGAAATTATCTGGTCCGAAGCTACCAGCAGAAAGTGCAAAAGCTAAAGTTTATGAAAGTAGAAAGACTGGAGAAATCAGTCTAAATTTTGAAAATCACAGAAAAAGTGATGTCTATCCTGAGAATATCAGGATAAACAAGAATCTTCTTAGAAGAAGCTACAGCACTAGAGAAGCTAGTGTTAGTGGTAAAAAGAACTCTGAAGAACCATCAGAATCCATCACTGAAGAAGAATTAGAAGCTGATCTAAACAGACCAGTTAATATGCTTAGAGCACAAAAGCTCTATGATCTCTATGAAGAAGCAGAATTTTGCGAGAACCCTGAACGATTAGAGAAACTAATCGAGGAAATGAAAAACTTCAATCCAGGAAAGGAAAGAAAACTCCTTCCCTACCAAGATGCTGAAATGGAAGAAGGAGAAAGCTCCAAAACTTTCATTACAAGAGAAAAGGGAAAAGTAAAACTCCATATACAAAAAGCCCCTACTGGCAGAAATGGAGAAAGAAATTCTCAAAGATTTGTCCTGGAGGACAAGATACCCAGAGTACCAATTACCAATTTTGGTATCTGGTTAGATTTAGATAAAACTCTAGACAAGAGAAAAACTCTTGACCAATGGGTAGACAGCCTGATGATGGCATCTGCTCTCACCTTTGGAAAATTCGAAGCCCCTGATCTTCAGATGTACTTCGAAACTACTCTCACAGGAGTAGCTAAGAAATATTATTTCTCATTCAAAGAAACAGCCAGAGGAAAAGAATGGCTGGAAGATATCAAAGCTTCAAAATCTCCGTATGATTTTGCAGTACCCCTGTACGATCAGTTCTGTGGAGATTCTGCAAATATGAGTGAAAAAGCCAGAGAAACGGCCAAATCAAATATCTATGCTCTCAAAATTTGTGACATGAGATCTTTTGAAGAATACTTGAATGAATTTCAAGAATATTACTGTACAATTGGCGAACTAGAAAACACTGATCTAGTCAACCTGTTGCACAGGAAACTCCCTGAACCATGGAGAACAGCTGTGCGAGAAAGCATATCAGAAAGACCAATTGAAAGATTTTCAGTTGGAGGAATTGCCGATAGAATCCGGCAATTACTGAAGGAACAATGCAAAGCCAATCTTAGAGCAAAGATGGCTAAGAAACAACTCAAAAGAGTTGAAAATTTCTGCTATGGAATACTAGACATGCCAACCAACTGGGGATGTCATGAATCCAAGTTCCACAGAAAGAAAGGAAAATATTACTCTAAAAAATTCAAGAAGAGTAATCAAAGAAAAGATTGGAAATTCAAGAAAAGTTCCAAGAAACAACAGGATGAAGATCCAAAAAAGAAACTCTTCAAGAAAAAGAAAAATACTCATCAACATAAACAACCAAGTAAGAAAGCTTGCAGATGTTGGTTATGTAAAGCTGAAGGGCACTATGCCAATGAATGCCCGGAAAAGGGTAAAAGATCTTCTACTAAAGCTCTCTTTGAAGAATATGAGCATATAGTAGAATCTGCAAATATGAAAGGCTACGAAATAGCCTATTCTGATTATGAAGAAGACGAGAGGTCAATTTACTCTGCCTGATCTGAAGAAGAAGATTCCTCCTAGTCTGAGACAGATTCTGATGTAGAGTACTTCGAATCCAGACAAATGAATATTTTGAAAATCAAAAATTGGGAAGAAAGCAAGACAGAATCTTTAATGTCTTCTTATCAGGTGAACCCTGGTACATTCGTTTGTAACTTCTGTTTATTTCATGAAAAGAATGGTCTCCCTATGTTTTGTGAAGAGTCAAAGAAGACTTATCACAAAGAATGCTTCATAGCTGAAGCAAGAAGAAAAACCAAGAATGGTGTTGTCAACCAATTGGTTGAACAAGAATATGAAGAATATTTCTCTGAACAAAAAGAGAAAGAAGTAGAAACTTTGTTCCAAAAAATCATGGAACCATCTTCCTCAAAAAAGAAGGAAGAAATCATCGATGAAGAAAAAACCGATGAAAACTTAAATTTTGAACTGGTCGAACCACCAGAAATTGTTCCAGAAGAATGTAAACCATTCATTCCCAAGGAACAAGCTCAAGAAAATGAGCTTCAACAATCAAAAGTCGTCTCTACGAGTAGATACAGCAACTACATAGAGATTGGACTAAAATTCCCTGACCATAAAAAATATCATCTACATGCCTTTGTAGATAATGGATCAGGATTTACAGTTGCAAAAAGATTTGCAATTCCAGAAAAACTCTGGAAAGAAGAAAAGAAAACAGCTACTGGTGTTACTTTTGATGGAAGCCATCTCACCATGAATAAAGTAGCAAAAAATGTTCACATCACCATTGGTGGAGGAACATTTATCATCCACAACGTCTGGCAATCTGAAGGTCAAGGCGCAGATTTCTTGTTGGGAAATGATTTTATTCTCCAACAGAGATTTATTCAGGATGAAGAAGCAATAGGCTTCAGAAAATGAGAACGGGTGTTCTGGGCAGATAGGCTTACTCAAGCCAAAAGTATTGTAGGTCCAAACTTTACTACCCAATATCAGAGATCGCAACAGAATAGTGGTGATCTTATCCCCTACAAACCCAAGTTTGAACCCATACTCCAAATCAAACAACAAGAAGAATTACTTGTTGAAGAATCTTCTGAAGAAGAAGAAGAAGAAGAAGAAGCTAGTTTCATTCATGAGCATAACCTCAAGCACTTTAAGAATAAGCTTGAGTCTCAGAAAATTCCCACTCTTGAAAAAATCAAGAAACTACTCGAGCAGAACATCGATGTAGATCCTCAGAAGTTTTGGGAAAAAGACCCAGTGGTCTGTGAATTGAGATTACATGACATGAATGCTATCTGTCATGTCAAGGCCATTCCTCAGTACAAAGAGGAGGACCAAAAAGAATTCAGAAAAGATATTGAAGATCTCCTGAACAAGAGATTAATTCAACCGTCCACTAGCCCTCATCATGCTCCAGCATTCTACGTGAGAAATCATGCAGAAAATCTAAGAGGAAAAGCTAGAATGGTGATTGACTATAGAGATGTCAACAAGAAGACTGTCAAAGACGGTTATCAAATTGCTCAAGTAAGAGTACTGATTAACCAGCTCAGAGGAGCTAAAGTCTTTTCAAAATTCGATGCAAAGTCGGGTTTTTGGCAGGTCAAGATGCATCCTGAGAGTATTCCTCTCACTGCATTTGGAACACCACAAGGACATTACGAATGGTTAGTAATGCCTTTTGGTCTAAAGCAAGCTCCCTCAATCTTCCAGAGAAAAATGGATAATATCTTCAAGCATGTTGCGGAGTTTTGCGTCGTCTACATAGATGACATTCTGGTCTTCTCCAAAAATAGAGAAGAACACATGAAACACCTCCACGAGGTTGTAATGCTGATAGTTCAGCATGGAATCATCCTAGGTGAAAAGAAAATCTTCTTTATCCTTGATGAAGTTGATTTCCTAGGAATAAATATCAAAAATGGAGTAATAAAACTCCAACCTCATATCCTTGAGAAGATCTGGAAATTCCCAGATAGAATTCCTGATGCTAAGAGTCTAGAGAGATTCCTTGGTGTCATAAATTATGGGAGAGATTTTATCCCAAAAATATCAGGGTTAACAGCAATGTTATCTCCTAAGACAAGTTCCAAAAGAAAATGGAACTTCACTGAAGACGATGAAAAAATTATGAAGCAGATAAAAAATCTCTGCAAAAAACTCCCTCCTTTTCAACAACCAGAAGAGAATGATGAAATTATCCTCCAAATAGATGCGAGTGATAATTATTGGTCTGGTGTGGTTCTGGCGAGAGCGCCTGGAACTAACATTGAAAAGATCTGTAAATTTTGTAGTGGCAAGTTCAGCCCTGCAGAACTGAATTATCCCACAGGGGAAAAAGAAATTTTGGCTGTTAAGAAAACAATTTTAAATTCTCCATCTTTCCTTGGAAAACCCTTTACTGTCCGCACCGATTGTGCCAGAGTAAAGAATTTCAAAAATTTCAAACTTGATAAAGCTGTTGATAGAGGAAGACTAGCAAACTGGCAATTATTTCTTAACCAATATGATTATGCTGTTAAATTAATTGCAGGAAACAAGAACTATCTTCCAGACGCCTTAACAAGAGAATTAGCCATGTTCAGTAGAAAAGATGAAGACAACGACGAAGGTCGAAATCCCAGAAGCAGAAGAGCTGGGAAAGAACATGAAACCAATGAGGATCCCAAAGAAAAAATCCTCAAGAGATTTCTGCTAAGTCCAAGAGGCTTAGCCACAACTGATCAATCCCAGGGTAAAGGATTGACTAGCCCGTCTCAAACGGCAGACGGTAAAGGCTCATCAAGACCGTTGACGGCTGTTGCTTTGCCAAAAAGCAAACATACTCCAACTGGAGTAATAAATGTTTTTAATTATGAACTTTGAACTTTCGATACTCCGGTGTTCAGAACTGGCCGGAGATTAGCTTACCACCAGAAGGCAATTCTGGATAATCTGTTATTTGCCTTTCAGGAAAGAAGCAGTGGTCTAATGTTTCCAACTCTCTTTGCATTAGCTGAAGAACTTTATGAGAATGCAAGACCACAGTTCGAAGAAATACAGCAGAGTGCTGTCAAGAAAGAAAAAATTCACTTCCTAGAAGATCCTGAAAGTGCTAGAATCCCTATCATAGCACTAAAAGAATCAGACTGGCATGAATTCCATTGTCTGATAGGAAGTCATAATTTTGAAGATCGTATTCCTCCAACCCTCTTCATCATTGTAGGACCTTTTGTTGGAAGATACCTGGTAAATGTCCAGAGTGAACATCCGCAAGAACACAAGCTTTGGCTTGTTGAAAATGGTTTTGTCCATAATCTGTGGACTAAATCTAATGATGATCTCAAAGGCTTGCCTCCAATCCTTGTCAACACAGTCAAGAATATAAGAAAAAATGACTGTACGCTTCGTCTGAAGTTCAGATCCACCCCTCCAGAATGGATCAAGAAGGCAAATGGTGAGGTTGAATATATTTCTCCGTATCATTATGTGAGAATTATTCAAAGACAATACCTTCAGCCTGCCTGTGTTGGGTATAATGGCCAACCAAACTCAAGCATCCCTTGGATGAAAGCCATGGCCCTAGAATACATCAAGAAGATCATCTCTGAAGATGTCAGCAATACCTTCCTGGCAGCAGGAGAAAAAACAATTATCACTGCTTACGATCATCCTGACGTAGTCAGCAGTGACATGTTCCTATCTCTCACCAGAAAAGAGATAGACTCGACTATGGGACAATCACTACAAAATGTATGTTGATACAGACGTCGAGGATAATGCAACAACAGCCAGAATGGCCCAGACAGACAACAACTCCTTTGTCTTTGGTCATAATTCAGAAACAGACGAGAACATGTGAAGCAGCAGGTGTAGAGAACACCGAAAGCACTTTTGGACTTTTCCCAAAGGTCGCTTTGCTTTTCAAAAAAAGAAGAAGGTGAAAAACATTTCACCTAAAGGAATCTGCTTTTCCCGTCCGACCTCCACCAGCAGGAGCACTATGGAAAGCAGAAAAATCACGGAGTTGTTCTATTCATTTTATGTTTTGAATTCTAGTTTGAGTTCCGCTCTCTATATAAAGAGCTTTAGTTTCATTTGTAAGGCATTCGAAAATTGAGAAAGACTCATAGTCTCTCAACCAAGAAAGCCATAGTAGCAGTGTGCTCTTCTCTTCCTGATTAGTGTGAAGTAGTGTGCTTTCATTACAAGTAAGTATCTGTAATCACTCTTATGGATAGCTAAACAGCTTTTTAGCTGTTTACCTAAGAGTGAGGCTCTGGATTCCTTATCTGAAGTTTATGTTTGAATAAATAAATTCAGTTTGTGCCCAGTACCCTATCACAAAAATATCTTGTTATTACTACTTTTGTTCTTAGAAGCAGTAGCAGTAAATAAGCAGTAGCAATCCTCATGTTTTACTCTAAAGACCAGACCCTTTATCCTACTAAGGCAGCAGTGATTCCGCCCTGTTAGTAGCCGCTTAGACAGGAAGTCGTTAGGTGAAATTGTGGCATGTTGAAGGCTAGTCCTTAGGATGATATTGTGTTTAGTCTGGAAAAGTAAAGGATGAATTGATACTGTGAAAAAACTAATACTGTGTAAAGAGTAAAAGGTTAAAAGGTTTAAAAGGAGAATAGTATGTGTCCTTAATTGTATAAGGGAAAAGGTTGTGGACTTTGGTGTCAAAAATCTTGTTGTCTGGTAGTGCTTTGTAGTTAACCCAAAAAAAAATGTTGTTCTTTTCACTATTTCCCTTTGCTAGTTACACTGAGGAAAAGCTGTTTCATGAGACATGAATCCTGCAGACCAGGTTCACATTTGATGTATTATTTTGAGGGGAAAAAAAAGCTTTAGTTGCTAATTCTTACCACCAGGGTTTGACCCATTTTTTCCCTTCGTTAATTGTTCATCCTCTTCCAACTCTTTCAACGATTCTACAAAATGCTCCTTGAAAAATCTACAAAAAGATAAAATCAATTCCAAAATTAAGAGGAAGTTTAGACTTTATATTTCCTCGGATTAGTTGGTTCTAGGTTATTGGAAACTGCTGCCACGATCTTGCTATACATATACTCACCGAATTTTTTTTGTATTCGTCAGAATTTTATTTTGTGGTAGTTTATTTTTTTCCGCCCCCATAGCAAAATACTTCTGCGTCCGCCACTGCCTAGAGCCGTTAGGTCCGTTACGGAAGTTGCCAGCTGGCAATTTTGAACTTAAAATGACTTATTTACCCTTTGTTCTTTTTTTTTTCCCTTCTTTTCTTTAGTTCTTCTTCATATTAAAATATAAAAAAAAAAAAAAAAAACAATTTTTTTATATTTTTTGACCGTGAATGCAAAAGAGGAATTTTGACAATGATTTCACAATACAGACTCAGATCGGACTGGGTTTTACAAAAAGGTTTTGGGTTCTGAATTTTTGGGGTTTTTAGCTCAAACCCCAAAATAGAAAGATGGGTTTCTGCAAATGTGGTGTGATGAAGTTTTAGAGACAAAAAGATGGGTTCTTTGGATATGTAACTGAAGGATATTGGGGGGTTTTTCTCTGTTTTTTAAGATGGGTTTGTAATGTGTGTGCAATTGAAGTCAAAAATGGCCGGTTTTGATTGCAGTGGAGGTGAAATTTCAAGGTTATTTAAATGGGATTTCTTCTGGGTCTACTAGAGTGAAGATAAGAAGATGAGAGAGAGAGAGAGAGAGAGAGAGAGAGAGAGAGAGAGAGAGAGAGAGAGAGAGAGCTTTCTCTTTAATTTCCAGATTTGCAGAGCAATGGCTAGAAGCCTCTACTGATGCAGGAAAGAAATTATCACAATGAGCAATGTAAGAGCAACTCCAACGGCTGGAGTCATAAGCCATTTTGGCTTTGGCTTTTGTGGGGGACGTCTCCAACCATTCTGCAAGTGTAGCCATTTTGGCTTTTGAGCTATAAGCTGAGTCAAAATGACTCAACATTGAAGAACGAAAGCCAAATGGGGGAGGGAAGAGAAGAGGCGGGCCCCGCCTGCATGTGCTGCATGCGCAGCTGAAGAGTGCGACGCGCCAGAGGGAGAAGACAGAAGCCACTCCCGCATGACGACAAAAAAATGGCTCCGCAATGGCTGACGCGCGAGACACGCGCTGAGAAGCAGCCGACACATGGGGCCCAGCAGCGCAGAACGGGCAACAATCTCTCCAACGGTAAGAAATCTAACGGCCCAGATTCAACTTCATTAATTCTATTTAAAATGAAAGGCCCAGATTAAATCTTTCTAAACATAAAAAGTTAATATATATATATACTGAATATCTAATCTGACGGTTCAAAAAATTGTATGGATTAAAATCAACGGTCAATAATAAAGTAAATGTGTTTTAAACCCAAAAAAAATTGAAAAAATAAAAGAAAATTTTCTAAAAAATCAGGAAAATATTTTTTGCTTAATCAATTAATGACGATATATTATATAACATAATTATGTATGATATATAAATTCATATTGTAGTTAATTAATTCTCTAAAATGATTAATTTATTAAATGACTTTGGCTTTTGACTAAACATGGTTGGAGATGGAAAAATTGAATGAATAGTGATGACACTAGGGGAGTCAAATTTTGCATATGGCTTTGGCTTATGACTCTATTGTTGGAGATGCTCTAATATCTATTGATGCAGCCACCTCTTTTAAGGTGCACTCATTCCAATTTTCTTATGTTGAATTCGCTCAATTATGCTGATCTCCGTGAGGTCTTCCAATTCATCTAAAGATTTCTCTTCATTGTATCATGGATTGTGCAACATGTTCCGGTTCTCCCAATACCCATATCCAATATAGAAAGCACAATGATAACAGAGCACCGGTACTGGATAACCATCTCCCAGAAATCCTCATAGGTATTCGGAAGTGGACCTTGTGTTGAGATGAATCCACATTCCCCAGTTTTTGGAATTTGATGACGTCATTATCACCATCAACATCACAATCAATCTGGGATCCCTTGGTGTTGGGCATTTCAAGTTAAATTTGCGATCTTGTATCAGAAATTGACTGGAAAAGAAGACAAGAAAGGAGAGAGAGGAAAAATAGCTTCCTCTATATCATACTCGTGCAAAACAACATCAAACGGACCTTGATCTGGAAGTGCCCAATTTGGGAAGAAATTTCAGATTAACGATCAGAGATCAAACATAAAAGATTCAAATCATCGATCAAAGATGAAACTTCAGATTTATGGGATTCATTTCTTTTTGGGATTGATTATGAAATTGCAACCCAATTGGTGCTGTGTCTCTGTCAAGAAGGACCCGACCCGGATTCTTGATTGTTCTTGTCAGCCTTGGAATGAGATTCGACGCCACCGGCTCCGGCACCGGAAACAGAATCTTGATGCTTCTGGGCTTCATATATGATTTACAAAAGGGGGGGGGGGGGGGGAGAGAGAAGAAGTATCTAGAAAGAGTGTATGTAATGGACTAGAATCAAATTCAAAGAAGATAGAGAGAGGATTCGAAGCTAAAAATCTGTTAGAGAAAGCAAAGAGGATTGGCTTGGCTACACATTCTTTTTCTTGCTGGACTAGAATCGATTTCAAAGAAGAGAGAGAGATGCTTAGGAAAAAAAAAGGTTTAAGGCATGAAAGGACGAAAATGCCCCTAAAAAATTGCCAGTTGGCAAACGCCGTGACGGAGCTAACGGCTCTAGGTACCAATCTTTGGTCGGCCTGAGAACCCCAGGTAACGTATTGATATTTTTTTAAGTTCAGGTACCAAAAGTTATAAGGAGGAAAAGTTCGGGTACCGTACGGACTATTTTCCCTTGTACAAATGAATCATATCGTACTTAGGTCAGTTTTTTTTTTTTTTTTTATGACATACATGCATCATAAAAAAAAAAAAAAAAAAAAAACTGATTGCACGTAATGTAGTGGACCATACCATTATAATAATATATACACACCAGACTACGTACAATATTAGTCAGGCATGAATTGATTATGGCATTAAATATGCAGAAAATGTTTATGGTTGTGTTCTTTAAACACCAGCTTTGATTTGAACTTTTGAAGGAGCTTAAGAAGGTGACCCACTGAGCAAATACTTGATTAATTGATCCATGGACTGATCAGGACATGTTTAATATGCGACATCTTAATAGATGATCGGTATCATCGTTAGCTAGCTCGATTATAAAGCTTCAGCAGATCGAGCAGAGAGCCACGTATTAAGCTGGCCACGACCAATTAGCTAGTGGTGATGTAGTATATGATTTTAAAAATATGGAATGAAGCATCATATCATGCAAGGCTTTTAATATTTCTGGATAGATGAGCTAGCTAGCTCGATCGTCTCTGTCTTGTTTCATCTTCTTTTGATATGAGCATTTTAATGCGACGTTTTAAATGTTATTTCCTCATATTTACCTAGTTATTTCCTTAAATAAATCCTTTTTCTTTAGGAAAGTTTCTAATTTTCAGAAAGTTTATATTTTTAGTAAGTTTAATAAAAGTTTCTATTTTTAGGTCCAATGGAGCAAATGGAGCTGAAATGAGCCTACAGAAGGAAGAGAAGTCAGAAAACGTTGGAGATAACTAAGACAAGGCACAAGGGCAGCAAGAATGAGCTGAAATGAAGAAATGAAGTTTTCCTGGTCCAACCAGAAAATCATGTTCAAAATAGGAAACTTTGTCAAAACTAGACTCCTGAGTCAACTAGGAAGCATTATGGGAAAATAAAGAAAAATGGTGAAATGTGAGGAGTCCTGAAGGCACTAGGAGACCACATGGCTTGAAGAAGAGTCAAGAAAGTCCAAGATCCTTATGGATTAAATGTGAAATTCGGCAAAAGGAAGAGGCCCAAATGATTTAGGGTTGTGGACGTAAAAAGAGATATTTTTGGGAATAAAATCTGCATTTTTGCCGTGAAAATCAAGAGAGGATCAAGGATAATGACGCCATGGAGAGATTTAAGAGAGAAAATGTCCAAAATAAGTCCAGATTCATTCATATTTTCACTCAAGAGCAATTTGGCTGAAAATTAAGAGAAAAATCATATTAAATCCTTGAAAATTTGGCAATATCATATTTAAAAGATTATGGACTTTATTTTGGAGCTTTTTGATTGGTTGGATGACATAGCAGGGCTGACATGGCGCTCATTGATTGGTTGAAGCTGTGTGGCATGACTAGATAATTCTTTGGGAAATTAAAAGAAGATTCATGAAGCTTGGCTGTTCCCCTATATATACCCCCTATTCCTAGACGTTTTACACACCACTTCTCCCACAATTCTACACACCAAAAATTCTCTCCATTCTCTAGTCTTCAAAAGCTCTGCGTCTCAACCAAGGAGGAGAAGAAGTCATGCAATACATCAAGATCCTAGCCGCCATCCACCCTTGTGTCGTCCCTAGAAGAATGCTTGCTTTCAAGGATCTTCAAGTTCTTCGTCTCAAGGCTTGTCATCCATCTTTCACGGTGTATTTTATACTTTCTTTTGTTTCCTTTGTTTGATTCGTAGAGTTATGAATTCTAGTTAACATGAAGTTAAGGGCCAAGTTTAAAGCCCGTTTATATGTTTTGAAATAAATTTGTGATTTCTATATGTTGATTTATATGTTGCTATGTGAGATTGCTTAATTGATTTTGGATTATAGAAAACTTTTATATGTATGTGTTCTTTGGTGGCCAACTTAGGATATATGCATGTACTTGGAGCTAGATTTAGGTAAACAATTCACCTAATAGTTTTGTAAACCTATTTCATAAGTAGTAAAGGCTTTGGACAAAAGTCGAAATCAATTAAGGATGATTGCAAGTAGATGAGCTTTCTCATACTAAGTTGTGCACTTTGGTTGACATCCTTTCTTTGTTCTTCATGCATTGAATGTGTTCTTGAGTAGCTAGCTTTCTAGACTATGATTGCATGTTCAATATGTTTAATTTAAGTGCTTTCACTTAGATTAAATACTCAAGGAAAGTAAAAAATGGGAAATCGTTTGCTTACTAACGTTTCACATGGTCAACTTCTTTCTCATGACATAGAAAATCAACTATAGGAATTGTAATTGGATTTCATTCATATGATTGTGGTTTGATCTTTGGTCCTTGCGTTCCACCCTTATATGTGTTTTTACATTTTCTTTATTTTCTTTATTTTGATTTTTGATTTAATAATCCTAAAACCCCATTTTTCGTTCACTTGTATATATTCTTGTTTTATTTTTGTGAATTATACCTTGTACTTTTATTAATTCTTTATTTATTTTTGCAATTACAAGTGTACCCTCAATCCTCGACTAGAACGATCCATACTTATTCTATACTGACAACTACATTTTGCAGGGTTAAATTGCGTGTTTAGTTTTAGCGAATCATCTTTAATAAATCTGAGTTTCTTCTCTGGAGCTGCGGTCACTCTCCTCCTCGATCAAATCCGAGAATCTGGCCGGGGAGAGTAATTTTCAACTCAAATGTTCAAATCTTGGATCCATTCTGGCCCCGTGAAAGCAATAGCGTAGAGAGCACATGTTAGCTGCATTTGTTGCACCCCTAGTCCAATGTTGTTCACTGATTCTCACATTCTGCTCGGGATAATAAATTTAGCAGGTCCCTCCAGTTTGATTTGATTGAGGGAACCTATCACTGTTTGTTCTTCTCTTTTTTAAATCAGTGTTCATTAAGGACCTTCCCAGAGGTTACCCTCACCCATCTAGTAAGCTTACTTTGAAGTTTGATGGATCCAGTGCTTTATTGTTGGTATGATCACGCCCGTAACACTAGAACATATATATGGAAGGAAGCCGGATCCATTTCTGGGGACATTCTCTCAGGGGCTTGCAATTCATTTTGGGGCCATTCACTTTTAGTTTGGCCAATGTTGCAAAGGAACTTTAAGAATGATCAATTAAATTACCTTCCATAGTTCCATGGTAACTGAAAATGGTAGGATTTTGCACTTCCGTATGTAAGAAAACACTAATTATGAAGAACAAAAATGAACACATTATGTAGCTGCATAGCTACCTTATATGCAACTTTATATTGTTCTCACTTAATTCTGAGACCACAGATTCCCTTGCTTCTCTCTTGAATCTACAAATAATATGCCAATATGTGAGGCAAAAGAACCATGATTTAGGACTATGGAATGAGCAGATCCCCGATGCAGCGCTATAGATGATTTTTTTCTTCTTCTTTGTTTCTAAAGTTTTTTCGGTTACAAATGATTGAATATAAAATACATGACTTAATACATTGAGTCATTGATAATTAACTACTCGAGAAGCTTATTGCAGGTGCTAACAACTACAGCTGCAGCAAGATGCCATGCATCTTACCCATCGTTCTTCCCCAAAGTACTTAAAGTGCTTAGACGACAATAGAGCATAACATGATAGTGAATATCCGCACTCATAATAGCCTCCCAAAAAAACCTTTCCAAGCAAAGTCAAAGCTATGGGACAGCGAGACAGCAAATGATTCAAACTTTCTGGATCATTTCTGTACATCTCACAGAAATTAGGTGAAACACACCAAGAACTTCTGAACCATATCACAAGTAATCAATCTACCACCAGCAATACTCCAGAATAGCGCTCGCACCTTTCCGGGTACCTTAGCCTAAACGAGGTCCAGAAAAAGACAAGAAAGGTCCATATCTAAGAAGAATCCTGATGACTCCAGCTTGCATACTCTCCTATCCGATCTTGATAGAAGCAGAATAATATTTCTAAACATGCCAACAAATATGTTTATTCCCCCAACTCCTGAACATTAAGATTCCTCCAAAACTCAAAACCCAAGACAAAAGATGAGAAACAGAACTAGCACACAATCTTACAATAGGAGCATTCTAAAAATGAGTCTGTATAATGGAGGAAAATCTTCTGTTTTCCCCACCCAACGATCTACACGGAGACTCGCTCTTTTCCCACTCTCACCCAGAATTGACAAAGGGAATAAAAAAAATATTTACGCCTTGAAAGATATCCTTCCAAGGACAACGACTTGAACCTCTTGTCAAAATGCAAGAATCGATCCCACCCTTCTCTTGCAAACCCATAATTTCAATTAATGACAGCATACCAAATCTCTCACATTAAAATTTTCAAAACCCTCCCACTTAACCAACAAATCTTTTTTCCCTTTCTTACCGTCTTCCCAGAGAAAACTTCTGATTGCACTTTCAGTCCTATCAGCCAGTGTCAAATATTTGAATTAGTGAAAGATAGTAACCTAACTAAGGGGAATGTTGACTCTTAGTTAATAAGTTTTGGGTAGCATGGAAAAACTGATTAACTACGAGTCAACATCCCCCTCTTGATACCCTGTTCCTCCCCTCCATCCTTTCTAATCTCCAACTTCCCCACCACCCCCAAAAAAAGTGAATTTCTTGGGTTTCCTCCAGGTGGCCACTCAAACCTCACACCCAGAATATCTCTGACATATAGAAAAACATGCCACATGCACGTGTATAAAAACATATATTTGAGCTATCGAAATGTGTACTTCAGCATCACTTGTAACTTGATTATTCCCTTCCATTACATACTATTGAAATGCAGGAGCTAATAAGCAACCAGGTGACTAATCAAATGAACTAAAATTGCTTCTACTTAATTTAACATTATATTCCATTGAAGATTATACAAGAAGATGTTAGGTGTGGTTATAGAATATAATTTTGTAGGTAAAAAAAAAAAAAAAAACATTGTGAAATGTGGGATAATGCAGAGTTATAAATATCATCAGGTATAACTTTAACTATATCAGTGTAACAGATCGAACCTGAAATTGCTCGAAATGGGATTGCTTGCTCCTGAAACAGAATAAAACAGAGTGAAATGAGTATCTGGATGTCATTAAACAATACAATGGGCAGTGACATTTCACTTCACCACAGAAGATACAGAAACAAATTGTGAATTTTACTCAAACTTTCTTCTTTTATGTAACTATAAACATAACCATACATGTTAATATCCAAAAGTTATTCCAATATACATACCGGTACAAAGAGAAATCCTGATCATCATCTTCAGCTTACTCGTAATTCGCATGATCCCAGTACAGCCTTTCCCAATTCTCTCTAAGCTCCTGGTACAGCTCCATATACTTTTTGCACCAAGGCTCATGCTCCTATCAATACATTTTACTAAAATCATACCACTACAAACCCCAAACAATCAATTCAAACCTCCAATTACCAAAACACTATCTTAAACCCCTCCACAAATCTCATGAATTACTGTAACCCTGGGTAAATGAAACCGAAACCGAAACCCTTGGTAAAAAGTTACCTACCATTTCTTTGAGAACGAGGCGAGTGCGGCGCATGAAATGTTCCCGGAGCTGCTTCCGACGCTTGTTGGGGATGTTATCTCTCGAAATCACTAACCGCTCACGTGGCGGCACGTGGTCGCCGATCTCGTGCATTTCGCCGTCAACTACTTACAATTCACCACTCCGACTTCTCCTCCGCCTTCCTTATCGCCAGCGCCGGAGACCTCGACCGCCGCCTAGGCGACCGCGCCTCCTTCCGCACTCGCTGGAGTTGGTTGCCGGCGGACTCCACGCACCAAGGCAACGTCTTCAGTCTTTTTGCCAGGGAGAGCATTTCGGAAACACAGTTCGTGTGTCTGGTATGGCGAACACTTGGTAATTTTTTAGCAAGAGAACCGGGTTAAAATTTCGGGGGACACGTGTCGAAATCATGGAGCTAACGATTTAGGGATTGCCACGGAGGAACTCGAAAGTCGTGTAAGTTGAAATCGAACGGTTATAAGATGGTGTGGTGTTTCGGTTCCCGCCATTTCTAGGGCTTGCTATCGCAACCATGGCCTCGTTCGCACTGTTAATATGGACCGGTGATTATTGAATAAGAATTGGGAAAATCTCACAAACAGTACCTGACCTATCGGCCACTAATAACTTTCGTACCTCAAGTTCAAAAAATATCAGATTGGTACCTGAACTTCTGACCCCGACCCAATATCAGTACCTGGGAACAGTAAAATCGCTAACGGGATTAATTTTTGAAGGGTAAATATGTCATTTCACTGTTCATCATCTCCAAAACTCTCCCCTCTCTTTGCAATACCAGATTTCTTCTTCTTCTTCTTCTTCATACCTCATCACCACTATCAACCAACCTTTCACTTCTTCAATGGCCACCGTCCCATCCACCACCAACTCCTCTCACCTCTCCTTTGGTCGATTTGGGTTTGTGTGTGTGAGGTATGAAGAAGATAATGAAAAATCTAGGTTTGCATAGAGAGAGGGGAGAGTTTTGGAGATGATGAACAGTGAAATGACAGATTTACCCTTCAAAAATTAACTCCGTTAACGATTTTACTGTTCCCAGATACTGATATTGGGTCGGGGTCAGAAGTTCAGGTACCAATCTAATATTTTTTGAACTTGAGGTACGAAAGTTATTAGTGGCTTGAAGTTCAGGTACTGTTTGTGAGTTTTTCCCATAAGAATTTATATATATATATATATATATTTTTTTTTTTTTTGAGATTTTTGAACTGGTTTTAACTACTTTTCAGGTATCGGTCGTCGTATAATGTGTCGCCGGGAGCGAATTTGCCGATTGTTCGCAGAGGAGATGGTGAAGACGGCGTTGTTCTTCATTGCATGAAATGGGGACTGATTCCGAGTTTCACCAAGAAAATGGAGAATCCCGATCATTACAAGATGGTAATCGAAGCCCCAGTAGTGATGGTTTTTCGTATTCAATTTGAATTTGCAGTAGTTTTGAGCTTGTTTTAGCCTTTTAGGTTCAGATCGGCTTCAAATTAAGCAACTTTTGTTTTGATGGTTTTGCTTTAACAGTTCAATGCTCGATATGAGTCCATTTGTGAAAAAGCTTCTTTTCATCGTCTGGTTCCTAAAAATGGCTGCTTAGTTGATGTTGAAGGGTATGCTGTCTCTGCTATCTGATTGGTTTTGTCTTTGTTTTACACTGTATACTAATTAAGGGCCGTGACCACTTATTCAATTTGAACCTAAAAATTTTCCACTTAAGAGTTTTTTTAACCCCATTTACCCAATCTAACATCTATTGACAATTTTGCCGTTCGTATAATTAAGAAACTGTATAGATGCCACTATTTCCTCTCTCTCCTCACTCTCCTTTCTCTCCCCCCGATCTCCACCTCCAGTTTCTCTCTCTCTCTCTCTCTGCCATGGCAGCTCCGGCGGCCCATTGATCCAATTAACATTTGAATCCGAGTCGCCCCTGCTAAGAAGAAGGCGGCCTCGATAAGGAAGAAGGCCACAGAGGCCCGAGTCGACACGGTCGAGACGGTCATGCGGCACCACAGGGCTGGATAGCCATTGGATGAGGTAGTCATCGTCCGGTGAAATTCCGACCGACGTCAGGTGGAGGGACAACCATTGGATGCGCCGCATAGCGGACTGAGAATCGTCCTCCGCTGTTAGATCTGAAGCTGAAGAGGAGAAGGGATGGTGCCGCTGCCGCCCTCTGAGCGGCCACCTCCTTCGAACTCGCTCATCCGCACACTACTTTACAGTCTCACTGTAGTTCAAGCTTCGATCAGGAGCAAACATGGAGGAGGAGCCTCAGAACGGTAACGCGATCGCAGCGGAGGGTGAGGAGGAGCCATGGTCGGGCCTGGTCCAACCCCTCAAGCTCGGCCTAAGCGCCCTCTTCAGTTCGAGCAGGCATACCTCGACTCTTTAATCTTCTCTGGATTTGACCTGAACTTTTAGTTTAGGAAATTGAATTATAATCGTTGGAGTTTCACAATTTATGACAAAAATTGGCTTTGTCTATGTGGATTTGGTAGTTTATGGGTTCTAATTGGAATTGGGTTTTGAACTTTTGATGTTGTGATGAGTGATTTGGAGAGTTTGGCAGACATTTGAGGTGATTTTCATAGTTCAATCGAAATTGAGTCTCCTTTATTGATGTATCTAATTAGGAGCTTTTTTTATTTCTTTTTCTTTTTCTTTTTTCATAAAGAAACGTTTTTATTGAGGGGCAATAATATGTTTATTAGGCAATAATATGATTACAGGGAGGCAATAACATGTTTATTCAACTGCAAAAATAATCTTATTTATTTGGATAAACCTCCGAAAGCTTTCAAAATTCAAAACATCTTCATTTTTCACTAATTATTGATCCCCAATAAACTTGTTATTGGGAGGCAATAATATGATTACTGGGTATTATTGGGGGGGGGGGGTAATAAAATCAGACGCAGGAATCCGATCACCGGTCCGGTAGCCGGATTCGGGATTCCCGTCACCGGTAGCCGGATTCCAGTCACTGGAGTCCGCGGCCGGCCACTGGTCACCGGAGTCCTGCAAGGTCTCCGATGATTTATCTCTCTAAGTGACAAAGAAGGAGAGGGCAAAATTGTCCCAAAAATAAATAAAAAGGAATAAAAAAAAATACTTAATTGGGTATTAGGGAAATGTTCTTTTAGAGTGTTTGGGTAAGTGGGGTTAATTAACCCCAAAATTGGGTAAATGCTCATTTCAAATTATACCATATTTCTTTTCAGTCAAAGTGTTTCTGCTCTTTAATTTTTGTGATATGAGAAGGTTTTCCCAAATTTGGTACATGTCATGCCATTCTTTTGGTTGCTAGGAACTAATGAACTTAAAATTGGATTGCTTATGCCGAAAATAGATTATCCTCCTCCAAGGTGTCGGCTTTTATCTTTCATTTAGTATGGCACGTAGCACCAGTGCACCACATTATGATTCGTGAAGCAAAACGATTATGTGAACTATAAATGTATATGTATGTGCAGCAATAATCACACTATAGTTCATGACATTTTTTGGTTTATATTATATTGAAGGACGCAAATCTTTCCCTTTGAGTCTTATCACTTAAGGAAAATTGCGCAAACAGTACACCAAGTAAAGACCACTAATAATTTTTATACATAAAGTTCCAAACCAAACATTTCAGTACACGAAATCTGAAACTCGACCCACTATCAGTACACGACGTCAATTTTTGACACCAAAATGTCCATTATGCTCTCAATTCTTTTTTTTTTTTTAATAAATTTTTTTTTCCTTAGTTTTTTCTGTTATTTTTTTCTATTATTTTTTTTCCTTCGTTTTTTCTGTTAATTTTTTTCTTCCTTCATTTTTATCTCTTTCTTTCTTTTCACATGACTAAATATTGGCTGAGTTACAAATATAAGCTGTAGGACCATAAATCTCACCAATTGGAGAGCAAGGGCGGCGTTGGAAGCGAGGGAGTGAGCCCGGAAGAAGAAAGAAGGAAGAAGCAAGAAGAAAGAGATAAAAACGAAGGAAAAAAAAATAACAGAAAAAACGAAGGAAAAAAAATAATAACAGAAAAAAACATTTATTAAAAAAAAAAAGAACTAAGGGCATAATGGACATTTTGGTGTCAAAAATTGACGTCGTGTACTGATAGTGGGTCGAGTTTCAGATTTCGTGTACCGAAATGTTTGGTTTGGAACTTTATGTATAAGAATTATTAGTGGTATTTACTTGGTGTACTGTTTGCGAAATTTTCCCTATCACTTATGAATATCTCAAAGTGAATCGGTGTCAAATTTGCATTTCCAGATTTTATGAATGGAAAAAAGATGGTTCCAAGAAGCGGCCTTACTATGTCCATTTTAAGGATGCTCGGCCTCTTCTGTTTTCTGCTCTTTATTTTTATTTTTTTGAGTGGAAGACGTCAATAGAACCAACATACACACCCATGCAGTGTATCCCAGCATAGCCAGACTAATCACTGCACCGCAGACGCACGAACCATTGGGTGTTTTAACTAACCCAGATCCCTCAAATCTGCTGGCCACGGGATGGAGCTGTGATTCGAACTCTAGACCTGGGGGTTCCAGACTAAGCAGCTCGACCAACACACCACACCACGTGGTTCTGTTTTCTGCTCTTTATGATCCGTGGGAGAATTCTAAAGGTAGTTAATGTACAAGCATTCTGTTATTAAACCCTCCTCCCAAAACCACAACTGCTGTTAGTTTGTTTTTGCTTTTATGTCTGTATATCATTGAATTAAGTTGATCTGAAAAATGTTAGCCAGTGAATAGTGAATATCTGGTATGATATTGTTCTCATCTAGGTACTAATTTGTATACTGAACGCGACCCTGCGGGTGAGAAACTTTACACCTTCACTATCATTACAACTTCTTCATCTTCAGCTTTGGGTGGCTCCATGATGAGTCCTGCTTGTTCTTTTTCATTTATGTTTCTCTGTGTTCTATTACAGTAAGCATTAGCTATAGCCTATGCATTGCTTGCTCAATTTTTATTTTATGTGTAAGGTTACTGGCAGGTGTTACTACCAGTACATTTTCTAGTTTCAGTTGTTTGACTTGTTATATGTTTAGTCCTTATTAAGAGTGTGAAATGTGATCCTTCCTTCCATTCTCACCTCATACTCTTAACATGTTAATTAATTTTTTTCCACTATAGACAGGATGCCAGTTATTTTGGGTGACAAGGAATCTATTGATACATGGCTAAATGATTCTTCATCTTCCCATTTTGATAAGTTACTTAAACCATATGAAGGGTCTGATTTGGTAAGTAATTCTTGAACTTCTAAAAGGAGTGACAGAGACTACTATTTATTGGATGCTAATTCCTTTAATCACCAGGTATGGTACCCGGTAACACCAGCAATGGGTAAGGTGTCTTTTAATGGGCCAGAGTGCAGCAATGAGGTGCGATAGTTACTGTGTTTTCTTTTACACATGATGTGCATCATTTGGTAATGGGAAGAATTTAAACCCAATAATTTTAACCTGGATCTCCTAGTCAGAGGAAATGCAAAATTTTGACTTGCAGGCTTGAATGTGATCGAGAAATGATTTTTCACTTGTGCTTTTCCTTAAGCTGGTTCTCCTTTAGAAAGTTTCCATGACAAGATAAATTTATTAAGATGGTTAATTTCATTGAGAACTTTCTTATAAACCAAATTCTGCTGTACCATTCATTGTTAAAGTTGTTAAAGACTGGCTTTTAGTACCTTTGCACTCGCATCATGATGCATTGCTTGGCATACAAAACAGTGACTCTGCTTTCTGTAGGGTAAGATTTCCTTAATACATCAAGTTTTCATGGTTTGGTAAAGTCTCTTGGTTGTCAATTCAGAGATCTGGAATTGAATCCTGTCTTCATTAGGGTTTGGGAGGTGTTAGGAAAAGCAAGCTCGGAGTTGGTGGATGCATGAGTTTGTTAAAACAGTTAGGATTTCCCTTCTTTCGTGCTTAGTCAATAACTCCTAGTTGTTAGGAGCATGTTGTTTGTTTCAGTTAGGGTATTGACTCTTTCTTAGTTGTTTTCACCACGTAATTAGGGTTGTTAAACGTGGTTGCATCTTTGAATTCTGTTTCTTGTAAAGGCTGTATTTAAGCCAAGTTATTTCCCTTTCAATAAAGTAGTATCATTCACCAAAACTTGAGAGCTATTTGTTTACGGTTTGATATTCCAACAAGTGGTATCAAAGCCCCATCACAGGGGCCTGATTGTGAGTGTGTGAGAGAAACAGTGAGTGTGTGTGTGAAAAGAAAGTTCAGATTTCTGTCACAATAGAGGAATGGCGGAAAGTAGCAATGGTAGGTTTGTGCAGGCTGCCATCCCCAAGTATGATGGCTACTATGATCATTGGGCGAAATTGATGGAGAACTTTCTTCGCTCCAAAGAATATTGGAGTCTCATAGAGAATGGGATCTCGGTGGTGGCGAATGGAGGAGAACCTACAGAGGCGCAACTCAAATTGATTGAGGAGGAGAAGTTGAAGGATCTAAAGGTCAAGAACTATCTGTATCAAGCAATAGATCGTGAAATCCTGGAAACAATCCTAAATACAGATACATCTAAACAGATTTGGGATTCAATGAGGCAAAAATTTCAGGGTTCAACCAGGGTCAAGAGAGCACAATTGCAAGCTTTGCGCAAAGACTTCGAGGTTCTCCACATGAAGGAAGGAGAAACTGTCAATGCTTATTTTGCTCGTACTCTAATCATAGCCAACAAAATGAAGGCTTGTGGTGAGAGTATGCGTGAAAACATCATTACTAAGAAAATTTTGAGATCAATGGTCTCAAAATTTGACTATGTAGTGTGCTCTATCGAGGAATCTAACAACCTTGAGACGATGACCCTTGATGAGTTGCAGAGCAGCCTTCTTGTGCATGAACAGAGGATGAGGAGTCATGGAGAAGAAGAACAGGTTCTAAAGGTCAGTCACGAAAACAGAGCAGGAAGAGGTAGAGGTGCATATAGAGGTGCATTCAGAAGAGGAAGAGGCAGGGGAAGGCAAGGCTTCAACAAAGCAATAGTTGAGTGCTTTAAGTGCCACAAACTAGGGCATTTTCAATACGAATGCCCTAGTTGGGAGAAGGCTGCAAACTATGCTGAGTTAGATGAGGAAGAGGAGCTTCTGTTGATGTCCTATGTCGAGATGAATAATGCCAAGAGGGAAGGAGTTTGGTTCCTTGATTCAGGATGCTCCAACCACATGTCAGGTAATAAGCAATGGTTTATAGATTTTGATGATCAATTCAGGCACTCGGTAAAGCTGGGGAACAATACACGAATGTCGGTAATGGGAAGAGGAAATATCAGACTTGAGGTTGAAGGAAGAACTCAGGTAATGAGTGATGTGTTTTATATACCTGAACTCAAAAGTAACTTGTTGAGCATAGGTCAGCTTCAAGAGAAGGGGCTTGCGATCTTAATTCAAAATGGAGCATGTAGAATCTTTCATCCTAGAAGAGGGCTCATAATGCAGACTCTAATGACAGCCAATAGGATGTTCATCTTGCTTGCTACGGTCGTATCACAACCATCAACATGTTTCCAAGCAACTTCAGAAGATGTTACTGACTTGTGGCACCGAAGATTTGGTCACTTGAACAACAAAAGCCTCAGAACCTTGCAGTACAAGCAACTTGTCAAGGGATTGCCTCAAATCAAGTCTGCAAGCAAAGTGTGCACAGTTTGTAACATGGGAAAACAGCACCGTGAAGTTATACCTAAGAAAGGCCAGTTGAGGGCAACGGAGAGGCTTCAATTGATCCATGCTGATTTATGTGGCCCCATCACTCCTAGCTCGAGCAGCAATAAGAGGTACCTCTTGAGTTTCATTGACGATTTTAGTAGGAAAACGTGGATTTATTTCCTAGCTGAAAAAAGTGAAACTTTTGTGATGTTCAAAAACTTTAAGAGTTTTGTTGAAAAGGAGATAGGGAATGGTATATGTTGTTTAAGAACTGACAGGGGAGGCGAATTTACTTCGCAAGAGTTCAATAGCTTTTGCAATACTCATGGCATAAAGAGACAGCTTACAGCCTCCTACACCCCTCAACAGAACGGGGTCGCTGAGCGTAAGAATCGGACCATCATGAATATGGTTCGATGCTTACTCACAGAGAAACAAATGCCAAAGATTTTCTGGCCGGAAGCAGCTCGCTGGACTGTGCATGTACTGAACAGAAGTCCTACTGTGGCGGTGAAAGACAAGACTCCTGAAGAGAGTTGGAGTGGGGTTAAACCTAGCGTGGAGCACTTCAGAGTTTTTGGGTGTATAGGCCACGTACATGTTCCAGATAGCAAGAGATTGAAGTTAGATGACAAAAGCTATAAGTGCGTGCTTCTTGGAATAAGTGACGAATCGAAGGCGTACAGACTCTTTGATCCCATTACTGGAAGAGTAATTACAAGTAGAGATGTGGTGTTTGAGGAAATTGAGAGCTGGAACTGGGGGAGGAGTAATGACGAGGTGAAGCTTGACATCCTTGATTGGGGGGATGATGAGAATGATGAAGTCAGTGATGAAGATGAGGAAGATGAGAATGGTACAGATGAGGGCCAACAAGGAGAAGCATCGGGTTCAGCTGACTTATCTGAAGGAAACCAACAAGGAGAAGCATCAGGTTCAACTGACTTGTCTGAAGGAAATCCATCGAGTGAAACTGAAGGAAGTGCACCAAACTCACCAGAAGGAAGAAATAGAAGGGTACCGATATGGATGCAAGATTATGTCAGTGGTGAAGGGTTGTCCGAGGAGGAAGACTTGCAGAATTTGGCTTTGTTTATGTCACATGAAGACCCAACTTTCTATAAGGAGGCAGCTAGAGATGAGAAATGGAGAAATGCGATGGATTTGGAGATTGCAGCTATAGAAAAAAATGAAACATGGGAGTTGGTGAATCTGCCTGTGGGGATGAAGAAAATTGGTGTTAAGTGGGTATATAAGACCAAGCTGAATGAAAGTGGAGAAATTGATAAATGCAAAGCGCGCTTGGTGGCAAAAGGCTATGCACAAAAGCACGGAGTTGATTACAACGAAGTATTTGCACCAGTAGCACGTTGGGATACGATACGTATGATTTTGGCCTTAGCTGCACAAAAAGGTTGGCTTGTGTTTCAGTTGGACGTGAAGAGTGCATTCCTTCACGATGAACTAAAGGAAGTTGTGTATATAGAGCAACCAAAGGGGTACATTAGGGAAGGTGAGGAGCATAAAGTTTACAAGCTTAGGAAGGCTCTATATGGGCTAAAACAGGCCCCTAGGGCTTGGTACAGCCGAATTGAAGGGTATTTTATCAAGGAGGGGTTTGAGAGATGCAGCTATGAGCATACACTTTTCGTCAAAACTGAAGATGGAGGCAGGATTCTGATTGTGAGTCTTTATGTGGATGACCTGATTTTTACAGGAAATGATGTTGGCATGTGTGAAAGGTTCAAGAGCTCCATGAAACTCGAGTTCGACATGACGGACTTGGGAAAAATGAAATACTTCTTAGGAGTTGAAGTTCAACAAAGCTCTGAAGGCATTCACTTGTGCCAAAAGAAATATGCTCGAGAAGTCCTTGAAAGATTTGGGATGGGGAGCTGCAATTCGGTGAAGAATCCCATTGTGCCTGGTATGAAACTAACAAAAGAAGGTGGAGGTGCAGATGTGAATGCAACAGTGTATAAACAATTGGTTGGTAGCCTTATGTATTTGACAGCTACTAGACCAGATGTGATGTATGTTGTTTGCCTTATAAGCAGATTTATGGCTAGTCCAAAGGAAGCTCACATGCTAGCTGCTAAAAGGATACTCAGATATTTGAAGGGCACTCTGGAGATGGGAGTGTTTTACAAGAAAGGAGCTGGAGATGTTCTAAGGGCTTACACCGACAGCAATTACAAGAGAAAAGCTGGAGAAGTTCTAAGGGCATACACCGACAGCGACTATGCCGGAGATATAGATGATAGAAGAAGTACATCTGGATATGTATTTCTGTTGAGTGAAGGAGCTGTAGCATGGAGCTTGAAAAATCAACCATTGGTGACGTTGTCCACAACCGAAACTGAGTACGTTGCAGCTGCTGCTTGTGCATGTCAGTGCATATGGATGAAGAGAATTCTCAATAGACTCGGTCAATCTCAATGTGAGTGCATTAAAGTGTTTTGTGATAATAGTTCATCCATTAAGTTATCGAAAAATCCAGTGTTGCATGGAAGAACGAAGCATATAGATGTGAGGTTTCACTTCTTGCGTGACCTCACAAGAGAGGGTGTTGTAGAATTAGTACACTGTGGCACAGATGAGCAGATTGCAGATATAATGACCAAGCCATTGAAGCTGGAGACTTTTGTGAAGCTTCGTGGGTTACTTGGTGTTCGAAAGATGGAAGGTGTAAACTGATTGCTTCCAGCAATTTCAGTTTAGGGGAGGAATTGTTAGGAAAAGCAAGCTCGGAGTTGGTGGATGCATGAGTTTGTTAAAACAGTTAGGATTTCCCTTCTTTCGTGCTTAGTCAATAACTCCTAGTTGTTAGGAGCATGTTGTTTGTTTCAGTTAGGGTATTGACTCTTTCTTAGTTGTTTTCACCACGTAATTAGGGTTGTTAAACCTGGTTGCATCTTTGAATTCTGTTTCTTGTAAAGGCTGTATTTAAGCCAAGTTATTTCCCTTTCAATAAAGTAGTATCATTCACCAAAACTTGAGAGCTATTTGTTTACGGTTTGATATTCCAACAGGAGGGTATTAGAGTTACCTTCTTTGGCAGCAACCGGGTATTGGAGGCGAGGTAGTGCCACATCAGGATAACTCATTTCTTTATACCGAACCACAAACTTGCACAGGTCTGTGGCTGGCCTTGGAAGACGCAACAGTAGTAAATGGCTCCCTAATGGGCTATTCCTGGATCTCAAAAGAGTAGCGTTCTCCTTCCGCACCTCTGCTTCCTTCTATATCTCCTTCCCTAACGACATCTTTGTCTATTTTGACATTTTTGCTTGATGTGTTTGATGTAATCAAGTTTTCCTCTGATCTGTCTTTGTCTGGAATGCAGATGGCCTTGTTAGACAATTTATTAGAGGTGAAGACGGTGTGACCTTTGATCGGCCTTCCCCTGCGTATGATCCAAAAGATTTTGTGCCTATTGAAGTCAAAGCTGGGTCTTTAATTGTTATTCATGGTGATCTTATTCATCAAAGGTCAGTAACATTGTTTCTGTTGTTTCCGAAATGGAAGAGACATGTGATTTGTCTCCTTTGCTGGATGGTCTGAAAGGACTCTGTTTGCCTTTTTCCTGTCAAATCCTTGGACTACAGTTCTGAGAGCCAGTCTTTGAAGTCAAGGCATGCGTATAGCTTGCATGTGGTGGATACAGATGGCTGCAAATGGGCTCTAGATAATTGGTGAATTTTACATCGATAATTTCTAATCTTTACATCTTGTTTCAAGAGTGACTTGTATAATATATATTTTCTGGTTTCTCTAGCTTTGAAGTATGAATCCAAACTATGAACTTTTGTGAATCAGAGAAATTGCCGAGTGTACCAGTATCTAATGTGTTAAGAATGAGTCGAAGGGTAGTTATTGTAAGGAAACATTTTTATCTGTTTGTAATTATCTTCTCTTGGATGTTTGATAATTTTCGAGTGTGAAAACAAAGACTGTCCATTGTAAAATTTTGTCATGTGTTTGAATTTGTGGTGTTGGTCGACCCACCCTCTAACCTTTCAGAAACTATCATCTAAGTATGGAAACGTTCCAACTAAGATATAATGGTAGGAGAAAAATGCTACCTATGCAGGACAAAATTATGTAGTACAGAAGATGGTTTATTTTTCACTTTTATGTTTTGTTGGTTGTCTGTGCTCTTTTTATTGTAGGGATATATGACATTGAGCTCTATGACTTTTGTCCGACTTAGAGGCCCTAGCTCAAATTTGTATGTTTCTTGTAGCTGTGTTGAGGAAAAGTTGCACACAGTGAGCGTAAATGTCACCCAACATAATTTCACTCGTATTCATTTAGTGAATAGATTTTTTATTATTTCGGGTTCGACTCATTCAAGACAGAATGTGTCTCTTAATTACAATCCATTGTTACAGGGAAACACCATTTGATTCCATTTATGAAGAAACCAATTGATGGGATGTGTGTTTGTTTGTTTGTTTTTGCGGCTACACCCGGATATTTGAATGGGTTGCCTACGTACCCTTGGAGAGGGATCAAGCCACTCGTAGTTCAAGAGTTCCAATGAGTGAATGACTCATTGGAGGGCTTTGATTTTGGAATGAGAGTAGTGTTTGGGACGAATTTGGTTTAAGTGGACCAGGGATTCGATTTTTGTGTTTAGGACGCGGTTGCATCTAGATAGATTTGGTTCTAGATTGCCTACATACCCTTTGCGGGATCAAACCACATGTAGTTCCGGCATTTGAGATTTAAATGGGCAGATGACCCATTTATTTTGGATTTGTGTTTGGGAGATTTGAAAGGTTTAGAGCCTTTGAATTTTGTGTGATTTGGGAATGATTTGATTTTCTGGTGCTGGGAGAATTTGACTGGAGTCAGTGATTCATTTGGGACTGGCTGAATTTGACTGGTGGAGTCAGGGATTCTGTTTGGAGTTGCGGTTGCATCTAGTGGGTCGCTAGACTGCCTACATACCCTGTGAAGGGATCAAACCACTGTAGTTCATCGGAATTGGTATTTCGGTTTTGTACCGACTTTTTATCCAACGGATGTGTGTATATTTTTTTGAACCCGTCAAATGTATTTCTTTGGGACACCCAATTTGGTAGAGTGTCTATTGATTTGACCCAGACCCGATGTACTGAGATTTGCAGTGGGCCTTGTGATTTGGAATGGGCTTTAGGCTACAAATTAATCGGGCTCGAGCTTTAAAGTGATCTGGACACCCATATTTATCCTCAGGCTTTAGTTTCATCAACGCCAGGTGAAAAAGTGATCTGGGCACCCGAACATGCCGAGCTTCATAATGGGCCTTGGATTTTGCAATGGGCTTTGTGTCGCCTTCTTCACTTATCGGCAAAAAATTTTGATCAGGCCCGAACTTCCGCGAAGTTGTGTAACGGGCTTTTTTTTTTTAAATTAATTCGAGCCCAGCAGCTTGCAACCCATGGATGGACACCCATAAGTTTTGATTTTATATCTGCACCCAATTTGAACCGACTTCATGTCTTGGACAAAATTGAAACCCAAAGAGGCCAGACCGTGGAGTGATTCTCCGTATACAGACTTGATTTGTATATTTTGAAGGCTTTTGTTTTTTGTTCAAAGCTACAGTAGCAGCATGTTTCGACAATTATGCATATGAGACTTATTGACCAAGTATGTTGATCAATTTCCCACCGCCAAGCCTCATGGCTGTTAGTTGGTCTTCCACTAGCTGTTCTTTTTTGTCTTCTTACAGATCACATCATGGCCTCAAGAGATTATTTAATTAATCTTGCCATCATTTGTCATATAGCAAGTTCAAGTTTTAATGCACCACCGCTTCAATCACACAATTAATTAAGCTTGTCATATTTGTCTTTTTCATCAGGCCACCGCTTCAAAAAGAAAGTTTTTCTTTAATTGGTCTCAAGACTTTCTGTCATTTGTATGCAGGAACCATTCTTCAAAAGACTTTGACATGCTATTTGTAATTATCTGCAGATTCTGGACCTTCCTCCACCGCCAAGCTTCGTGGGTAAATGTAATTACCGCATGCTTTCTTGTATCCTTTATTTTTAACTTGTTCTCAAAGAAACTTGCAGCATGGCTGCCATACTCTGTAGCTTCTTCTTTGCTGCAATTTGACGGAGAAACATATGCTTTTGGGTGGCTTGTTTTGCAAGTGATGCAAGGCCATTTGTTTTGTTGCGGTGGAAAGGAAGGCATGAGGTGGATGGCTTCTGGGCGGTGACCTTGCTGACTTTCAGAAGTCAGAACAGATGACATGACATTCCACCGATTGGTCATACACTCGTGGATACACATGTATCATATACGAGATTGCGACCGTTCGGGGATCTCCATAGCTCCATGGTGACACAGGTACAAGAGACGCTGCATTTTTTTTCCAGGAGAGCACCATCATTTGTTGAAGAAGCACCACCATCAGTCCTTCATTAGGAGAGCACCATCATTTGTTGACGTAGTGGTCCTTCACCAGGAGAGCACCTCATGGGGATGGTGTTGTGGTTTTGATGCGTGCCAGAGAGACTATTGTGGGCAGCAGCTTGACTTCTCCGTGATTGCCGATGTGGTAATCGCCTTGGTCACCAGCAGGAGATTATGAGGATGGAAGCAACATAGATACTCCAGAGAGATTTTTGGCCCTGCTTCATGGATCTTAACACTTGACAATGTCTGCACCATGAAAGGAAAAGTTCAGTAATTTCAGGTGATAATCATTATATACCTGTGACTTATGGAGCTTCTTCTACTGAAACGCGGTCCTCCGTCCGTGGCTTCTCTTGGAAAGCTTTAAGGATGGAATGCTGTAGGACTCCGGTCTTGTGTGAACTCTCTCTTTTTTTTGTTCTCCTTTCTCTTGTGTGCCTCCGTGCTGCTGGCTTCTGCTCTTTAATGTTGCAGAGCTTTCCTTCTTTTTTGTTCTGCTCTCTAGCCTCTTTCTCCTCCTGCCCCCCCCCCCCTCGTTGGGTAGAGAGAGAGCCTTATTTATAAGATGAGGTTGGGATCACATAGCTTCTAATCCGATCATTTTTCTTATTTGAATTTGAATAAGATTACCTGATCATGATAGAGTCTTTGACTCAAAAATGAATCTGCATGTGTAGGCGTCTTGAAACGAAGTGGATTTGAATGAAACGGTTTGACCGCCTTTATCTCTTGGTTTTGCATTTTAAACAAAGCCCAAGTTCTCCACGTGAGACACCAGAATGTTTGAATATTATCTTCTTCTTTTTTTGAATATTTTTTTGGGGAACGGATTCTATGCACCGACAGTGCACTTGCACTGACAAATATTTTAATACTACGAAGCAATCTCAACCATTCATATGTGGGGTCGGTGATCTATGTAATCTAAGCCATTCATACATGCAAACTTTTCATTAACAGACGTTAACTTTGTAAAGACTGAATCAAAAAAAAATTAAACAAGTGAAGAAGGTAAAAAATTTTAAAGGGATAAACCAGGGTAAATTCTGAAATGAAATCGACCGAGGGAGGGACGAGAACATTGCGAATCGGGTCGACGGTTATATTGTGTAAGTATTGACTTGGCGTGAGCCGCCGCGTGGGAAAGTAGGGGTGGGCATAAATGACCGAAAAACCGAAAGACCGGAAGGGACCGATCCAGACCGTCCGGTTCGGTTCGGGCTTTAGACTGAAAATAAGTGTTTTCGGGCCGGTTCGGTCCCTATACTCAGCGTGGCGGTCCGGTCCCGGTTCTTGAATATTAGTTTTTTCGGACCGGTTCGGTCCCTACACTCAACTTGGCGGTCCGGTCCCGGTTCTTGAATATAAAGTGTTTTCTGGACCGAAAAACCCGAGCTTGTGTACGTGTCGTCCAATTATACGTTTGTTTTCCGAAGTATATTGTGTTAGTATGGACACGGCCACATGTGATTAGTCAGTAGACCTAAAATCTAAAATCCGAAGTCAATCTTCCTCAGCTAGAGAGCGACTCCGCCTCCAAGGCTCTAACTCTCTGTCTCTCACTCTTTCTCGGTCTCTCCCAGAAAATCAGAAATCGATCTTCAGCCCTCAGACCCATTCAGTCATTCCTCAGCCCTCAGACAGTCAGACCCAGTCAGTCAGTCCCTATGTTCCTCACAGTCGATCTCCCATAAATCAGTCTTCCAGAAGACTCTTCCTCACCTACGGCTTCTCAGCTTGCTCCTAGCCTTGACGATCTTCTCCAATCTCTCACTGCTCGCTTGCTCCTCTTCGCTTCAGGACCCCAAGATCGCCAACGCCGAGCGCAGAGTAAGCTTTTTCCCGTTCCTCATTACCGATTCAAATTTCACATTCCCATTGGGATTGTGTGTAATCGTTGTTTGTTAATTTTTGGTTGCAGATTGAGACCTCTCATATCATCAAGGTTTTCTTGACGTTAAAGGTAAATTCTTTGTGTTTGATTCATTGATTGGACTCGTTGTGGAGATAATTGAACCCAAATGTGTGGAAATTGAGAAATTTTGATGGGTCAGGAATAAAGTCTGCGTCTTTGATTTCTATAGTTATAATTGCTCAAATTCTTGTAATTGCAAAACATATAGGTCTGGGTCCGGACACCAAGTGTGTGTATGTTTTGAATGATTATGTTTTTGGTTAATGTGGTTTGCTTATACATGTATATCTACATACTGGTGGTTCACGTGATGATTAGCCATGTACAGATTTATGCTTTAGTTTCTGTATTTTACCCACCAATATTGGTGAACTAACAAAACCATACTTGCAAACAGTTTATGCTGTTTTAAGTTTATACAAGAGCAGTGTCATTCTTTTTCTTAATCTTGCCAATCAAATTGAATGAATACTTTTTATGTTTGAGATCTGTTGTTTAAGAAGGCTAACGTGTGCTTGTGGTTTTTCTGTCTTACTTATTCAGGGGCTTGCTTGAGCTAAGATGACATTCAGCTTGCTCGCTTCTTAGGGCCCAAGGACGAAAAGAAGGTGCTTTGATACTTATCTGTTTCTCTTTCTGATGATAAATGCTGGCCCCATTGCGATTTATGCCCTTGAAGGGTATAAGTATCACTTTAGGTGTTTTACACTTTCAACTTTTCAATCTTTTTTCACTTCTGCAGTTCTGCTGCACATTATTATTAGGAACTGTTTCTCCATACATCTTTGTTGAGGTTTGATGCATTACATGTCAGAACCAACACCCTTGTTCTTTTTGGCTCTACTTCAGGTCTTGACCGTCTTGCTTCCCTTGTTCTACTACTGCGTCAGTTCTAGTTCCAATTTCTGCTTAGATCTTTTGCATTTTCCTACTGTTTTGGTGTAAATGGTGATCTGGGTTTGCTTCAATTTCTGGATTTGGGTGAGGTGTTTGCAGTTTGTTTTTGTTGTTGGGGTTTGTTTTGTTGCTGTGGAAGTGTGGGAAGAGAGCTTAGAAACTGAAGGTTTGCTCTATTTTTGGGATATACTGTGTGTTTAACTGTTTACCCCATTTCTGGTTTGGTTGAGAAAAGTATGCAACATCTGGATTTAATTAAAATGGTGGAATATAAATAGTCTTAGGTATCTACAAACATGGATTCCCTCTGTCTAATAACATAAACTTTAGGTTAAT
Organism: Rosa rugosa; assembly: GCF_958449725.1. Taxonomy (NCBI): domain Eukaryota; kingdom Viridiplantae; phylum Streptophyta; class Magnoliopsida; order Rosales; family Rosaceae; genus Rosa; species Rosa rugosa. Next base: position 37,969,211 of record NC_084822.1, read on the forward strand.
CAACCTAAATACCTAATGCTTATTTGTTATTATATTTTACACCGATCAAATTTGAGGTTTGCTCACTGCTCGATAATACTGCATGTAGTAACAAAAGCATATATATGCCATATATATATATATATATATATATGAAAGATGCATATAGCGTGTGATCTAGGGCAGTGCGTAAATGTTTTTATGTCTGATGCATATATATATATATATATATATATATATATATATATATATATATATATATATATATATTCATGGTTCTTGCATATGTAACGTACAATTGGTTGGTAGTTGCTCTTTGATTTGTATAGCTTGAATTCTATATATATATATATATATAGTAATGTGTCTTGTCATGTTTATAATGCGTGTGAATAATAACAGGTTCAATGGAATTTTACAGACTGGAATACTAGATGGCAACCACATCAGATTCAAGTCATACAGTCAGTCTCATTCTGGTGGTGATAATGATGAAATTGTTGTTGTTGGGAATGATGCAAATGATGTGTCTCAGCAAGGTGAGGACAAGGAACCAGCCAGAGAAACAGAAGTTGCTGATCAAACAGAAAATGAAGCACCAACTCAGGCATCCCGAGGTTCGCCTCAAAACGTGAAAAAGAGAAGAAGAGAAAGTAAAACAAAGAGGGCTGCCCCGAGGTCAAATGTGTGGAATCATTACGAGAGGTATGACAGAACACTCTACATTGAAAAAGATGGGAAGAAAGAAGAATGTGGATTTGAGAAAAGGGCCAAATGCAAGTATTGCTCCGCTGACCTCGCTGCTGATTCTTCATTTAATGGTACAAGTACTTTGCGTAGACATGTCGAGAAGGTGTGCAAAAAGTATCCTGGGAGGGAGAATTTAGAAGACACACAGCAAGTATTGATTAGTGATGGTGGAGTTGAACCTAGCATGAAGGTGAATAAAGGGTGGTCACAAGAAGCTTGTGTCCAAGCTGCGACTACAATGATAGTTATTGATGAACTACCATTTAGCCACATTGAGAATGAAGGGTTTAGGTGGTTTTGCAAAGTAGCAATTCCTCGATTTGAGGTGCCTTCTAGGAGAAAAATAGTGAGGTGTTTTTTGGAGATGTATGAGGAGAAGAAAGAGGAACTTCAAATGGTTTTAAGGAGCCATAGAGTGTGCTTAACAACAGATACTTGGACATCTGTACAGAACATCAATTATATGGTGTTAACAACGCACTTCATAGATTGCGGTTGGAATTTGCACAAGAGAATCTTGAACTTTTGTGTAATTCCCAATCACAAAGGCAACACAATTGGAAAGCTGTTAGAAACATGTTTGCTCCAGTGGAAGATAGACAAGGTGTTGACAGTGTCTGTTGATAATGCTAGTGCAAATAAGGTGGCAATTGAGTATCTACAAAGGAAAATGGCTGGGTGGAAGAACCCCCCAGTGCTTGGTGGCAAGTTCATGCATGTGAGGTGTTTGGCTCACATCTTGAACATTATAGTTAGGGCTGGTTTGAGAATTATGGATAGAAGCTGTGCTGCAATCCGAAATGCCATGAAATATATTAGAAGTAGTTCTAATAGATTGGACTGCTTCAAAGAGTGTGTTGAAAAGGAGACGCAGGAAGGCCATATAGATTCTCAAAGAATTCCAGCTTTGGATGTTCCAACGCAATGGAATTCCACATTTTTGATGCTTGACATAGCTTTGGAGGTGATGCTAGCTTTTACTCGGATGTCTGATGAGGAAGACAATAAGTACAAAGACTATTTTGATGAAGATGAAGAGGATGAAAAGGATCAGGAGGGTGAAATACAAGTTCAAAAAAAATCAGTTCAACCAAGAAAAAGAGTCGGGCCACCAAATGCTGTAGATTGGAGTAAAGCTGAAATCTTTGTGAAGTTCTTGAGGGTTTTCTACGATGTGACAATGAGAATTAGTGCAACCAAACACCCCACTGCTCATAAAGCTTTTCATGACATTGTAGCAATCGAGGCTGAGATTGATGCACTCTTTGTGCCTCCGGATATCATTCATGGAAGTGAAACCGAACTGCTAATGATGGAGATGGCAGTGAAGATGAGAGCAAAGTTTATGAAGTATTTTGGAACGGTTGATGATATGAACCAACTGTTGTTAGTAGCCCTTGTCTTGGATCCTAGGTTCAAGTTGAAAAACATTAGTCACATATGTCTAACTCACCTCCAGTTTGATGCTACCAAAGCAAAGGCCCGGTCCCTGTAAAACCGGTGTCGGTCTGGGACCGTGCCCAGGCCTATGGGAAAGTACAGAAGCCGGCACATGGAGGACCTCGTCGGGATCGAGGTTCGGCCGCCCGGCGACTTGACTGGTTAGTAAGCCTAAAGTGACGGTTTTTCATTATATGAGCGGTCATGCGGTGGCGAGTACCAATCTGCAAAGCTTTTAACTTTTCCGGTGGAGCTTCAAGTTGAAGGAAGTCGATGAAGATCGGAAGAGTAAGCAAATCTGAGATTCTGGTTCAGATTAATAACTAGTTACAACACAATATAAATACAGAAAGGAAGAAAGCCTTCTCACGAGGTGTAGTTAGTACAGTGGTAGGGGTACCCAATTATGGACCACATGATGTGAGTTCGAACCACTACAACGTTTGAGTTTTTTTTTTTTTTTTTTTGCCCTTTTGTGTTTATCTTTTGCTTTTTCAATAAACTACCGTACTTAAAAAATCTTCAAAATACATAAATAAACAAAAAACACTAACTAGTTTTTTATTTCTTTTCATGATTTTTTTTTTTTTTGTTTTTATTTTTCCTTTTTAATAAACTACAATACTTCAATAAGACTTCAAAATATATAAATAAACAAAACTATAATTTTTTTTTTTTTTAAACCTTAACCCACCCCACCCTTACATATGTCGGTGAGAATATTTCATAGACATTTTATTTAACTTTGAATATATTTTCCTCTCTAGGTTCTGGCCACTTCCAGCTCATCTCTATAGTTGTTTTTTCTTTAATAACGTACATAATTTAATAAAATGTTGTTACTTTAAATTATTAAAAAAATATAATTGCATTACTTGTTCGACTTCTCTTAAACAAAAAAAATAAAAAATTTCTTTAGAAACCTACATTACTTAAAATAAATTTTAATTACGGACATTTTAGTTTGATAGAATATGGTTGACAATGTGGATCGAAACATAAACAATTACTAAAGAGAATAAATTAGTGAATTTCTTTTTCGTCCAAGTTGTTTGTCTTCGAAGATATATGTTTGTATATAACCAGTGAAAAAGTTTGACCACACCAGTAGGCATGTAGAGATTTCGTTTATATTGAAACATCGATAATGACATAAAAGAGATTTGGCATTGTTTATATATTCAGCGCATAGTAATATGCACTGTGTGAAACAATTAGCCATGTTTGTCATCATTTAGGCCTTGATTGAGATGGTCAACTGTTAGTTATATATAAAAGAAAAAAAAACTTTATTTTTTCTAAACAAATATTAATGAATCATTGAAATTGTTACAGTAATTCAAAAGACCGTCGTGTGAAAAAAATTGGCATGGTTCGTGGTAGGCCTCATCAAAAAGCCCGCGGATCAAGTGGGCCGATGGAGGCCCGCAGGGCTAAAAACCTGGCCCGTTAAAAAGCCCGCAAAAGCCCGCCTTAGTGGGTAGAGGGCCGACCCGGCCCTTAAAAGCCCGCTAGGCCCGGCCCGTAAAAGCCCGTAAACTATTATATATGTATGTGTTATATATATATATATATATATCCTATCCAGAGCGGAGCTCCGCTTTGAAATTAACGTGTGAAGTTCGAGTTTTTGGTCACTTTTCGGTCGCATATCCACATCTCGACCGTTCAGTTTTTAGATACTAGTGTATAGATTATCTCTGCAAATTTTTAGTCAAATTGATGATCATTAAGGTATCTAACTCACTTAAACCAATGGATGGACTGAATCTGTCAACCTGAACCGTACTAGCTTTAAGGCAATTATCAACGCCTTAACAATAGTCATTTTGGCTGAAAATTTGCAGAGACGATCTATACACTAGTACCTAAAAACTGAATGGTCGAGATGTGGATATCCGACCGAAAAGTGACCAAAAACTCAAACTTGACACGTTAATTTTCAAAGCGGAGCTCCGCTCTGGATAGGATCTGTATATATATATATATATATATATGTGTGTGTGTGTGTGTGTGTGTGTGTGTGTGTGTGTGTGTGAAGTTCTCATACTTCTATATAGAATGTGTGCATATATATTCTACATATCATGACGACGGTTGACCGATTCGATTGGATTAAAAAATATGGTGAAATTAGCTAAATTTTTTATCACACTCATGATTTATTGTAATAATCTCATCCAACGGTCGGTTTTTCCATTTTTATTGAATTGATAGGGGGTTGCTCTTTGGAGTGTATGATATATAAATATAGGTTTATAAGAGTAACTAAGTTTGACCTCGTTGATTGAATTAGAAATGAGAACCAAATTGGCTGAATTTTTTACAACCCCCATAAAACATTACAATCTCTCCATCGAGCGGTTGGTTTCTCTAAATTCATTTTCTACTTCATGGTTGCTTTAAAATGAACATCAACAATTTAAATGCAATGTACAAGTCATACAACCTTAGGAGGCAAATTGATATAGGCCAACGTCTTTGTAATTAAAATTGAAATTTTTATCTTATGTACACGCACATCCATCGATAGGATATTTACAGACATGATGTGACAAAATAAGAACGTTTCGCGGTCGTCAAGCTATCGGTCAACCAAGAAAACATACAAGTGACGACGGTTGACCAATTCGATCGGATTCGAAAATATGGTGAAATTGGCTAAATTTTTTACCACACTCATAATTTATTGTAATAATCCCATCCAACGATCGGTTTTTCCATTTTCTTTGAATTGATAGGGGTTGCTCTTTGGAGTGCATGATATATAAATATAGGTTTATAAGAGTAACTAAGTTTGACCTAGTTGATTAAATTCGAAACGAGAACCAAATATGCTGAATTTTTCACAACCACCATAAAACATTACAATCTCTCTATCAAGCGTTGGTTTCTCTAAATTCATTTTTCACTTCATAGTTGCTTTGGAATGAACCTCAACAATTTAAATGCAACATATAAGTCATACAACTTTAGGAGGCAAATTGGTATACGTCAACGTCTTTATAATTAAAATTGAAATTTTTATCTTATGTCCACGCATATCCATCGATGAAATATTTATAGACGTGATGTAGAAAATTAAGCACGTTTCGTGATTGTTACGCCATCAGTCAACCAGGAAGACATAGAAGTGACGACGGTTGACCAATTCGATCGGATTCGAAAATATGGTGAAATTGGTTAAATTTTTTACCACACTCATAATTTATTGTAATGATCACATCCAACGGTTAGTTTTTTTATTTTCTTTGAATTGATAGACGTTGCTCTTTGGAGTGTATGATATATATATATATAAGGATTAAATACTTGTTACTCCTCCAACTTTTGCCTGAAAAACAGTTTAGTCCCTCGCCTTTTAAATTAAACTGGATAGTCCTTATTCTCTCTAATTCTCACACAACAGGTCCCTAACAGGCCTAAAATTACAATTATACCCTCATTTCATCTTTTATTTAAATTTTTTTAATTCTTCTCTCTTTTTATTTTTATTTTTTATTTTTCCTACTTCTCTCTCTCTCTCCTCCTAAAAACAAAATCCCTAAGACTCTCTCTCTCTCTCGCCCCCCCCCCAATATCCGGTGCAGATCACCGCCTTCGTCGCAATGAAGATCAAGGCCTTACGTGTTGTTATCGGATCCAAGCGAGGAATTTGGGTTACCCGAGGAACTCAGGGCCTAGTTTTTGCAGAAATCGAAGCTCACCGTCACGGGTAAATCTCTGAGTGATTTCAAAATCGTGCCGCAAAAGTGATTGAACGAGAGGTTGAGCATGCATGAGAGAGACTTGAGGTCGCTGAAATCCTCTAGCACCGATCCGGTGAAGCCGTTGTCGGAGAGGTATATTGGAGGAGATTTTCCATATCGAACCAAATTCCCGTCGGAATTTCAGAATTTCGCAAGTGAATTTGTTTCCAGCGAGTATCAGTCTCTGCAATTGCTTATAGTTTTCCAGACCTTTGTCTAAGGAACCAGATAGGGAGTTGTTGGAAAGGTCAAGGTTACGGGTACAGTGGTGGGCTGGGTTCTGGATTAGGCACCAAGTCGGGTTCTTTGGCTTTAGGTTAGTGTTTGTTCCTGTCTAGCTTTATGTAGAGGTGATAATGTGATGGATTGATGTTGATATAGCAATTGGAATTAGGATACAATTTGTTTTTTGAATCATATGATGGCGGAGTCGCGGGAGTGGCGGCTGACAAGGGATTGGGAGTGGTGAGGGGAGTCGACGGGGCTGAGGACGGGGGTAGACTGAAAAGACGTGGTGGTCTTCTCGCCGTTGTGGGAGTCGCGGGAAGGGCTTTGGACGTAGTAGATTGAGGAACAGGGGAATTGGGTCGGGGACGATGGTTTGCACTAATGGCAGAGTATGCCTACACCAACTCTTAGAGAGAGAGAGAGAGTAAATAAAAAGAGAGAAGAGGAAAAAAAAAAAAAAAAAGAAGGAAGTGAGGGTATAATAGTCATTTTAGGCCTGTTAGGGACCTGTTGTGTGAGAATTAGAGAGAATAAGGACTATCCAGTTTAACTTAAAAGGCGAGGGACTAAACTGTTTTTCAGGCAAAAGTTTGAGGAGTAACAAGTATTTAATCCTCTATATAAATATACGTTTATAAAAAAATTAGTATCTTTGTAGATTTATTTGTAAATAAAGCCCGCAAGGCCAGGCCCAAAAAAGCCAGCAAGGCCCGCTTTATATGGACGGGCTTGGATCCTTCAATTTACAATAAAGCCCGGCCCGCTACTATTTAAAAATATAGTAAGGTCCAGCCCAAGCCCGCTATGATGAGGCCTAGTTCGTGGTCATTATGTCCTTAGTCAATCAAGAGATTATATATGTTACTTCGGTTTGCCTAAGTGGATGGAAATCAAAACTATGGCAAAATTGGCTAAGTTTTTTAAAACATGCATAAAATAGTACTATCTTCTCATCCAACGATCGGTTTCTCCAATTTCTCGTGTCTTAATGAAGTTGCTCTTTGAAAAATCTAATTGATAAATATATGGTTGTAAATTAATCGAAGTATAAACGAGAATGAAATTGGATTAATTTTTGGAAAATGTCAATATATCAATTTTTAATTTCATTTTTTTAGAATGAAATTAATTTAAGGAAAATTTATTAATGCAAAAAATTTAAGAAATTAAAGTGGAGTGCATGGGTAAGGTAATGCAAATGCATTACTACTATGGTAATGTCAAATGCATTAGTACATATTACTATCCGGAAGAATTTAAGGAATTAAAGTAGAACTATTATAAATTATAGACTTAATATCATAAACAGTTTAGAGACTTTGGGAATATTCCTGAATTTTTCTTGATGTAAAATCTTCAATTTATGAACTCAATAATAAAGTACACGACGTGAGGAGTCCGTAAGAATTTTCAAAATTTTTTTTGGACATCTGAGCTATTTATTACGATTTTCTTTATTTTCATAATTATGAAAAATTATTTAAGGGAAGAGCAATTAACGTGGTAAAATCTGAGTCGTTGATCAAAATTTGATTCTAGGATATAAATATGCAATTCAGATCGAAGAGCCCAGAAGCATCGGGCCTCTCAACCCGTTTTCTCGACCCACGAAGCTATAACGGTGACCTGACCATATCTTCGCCTTTAGGCGACATTGCGGCGGCGCACCAGTCTCATCCGACTCGCATCTCTATCTACGACGTCCCTGGTGTATTGGTTAGTCCGTTCGTCGAATGTGTGGGGAGAATCGAAGGTTCTCATCTATATACAAATTACCCAGCAATGACCTCGTTCCAAAACTAACAAGAAACAAGAATTGTACGACATCACTTCACTTGAAGCTTTCGAAGGGTTAGCGACCTTGGGCTCCCAGACCGGATCGAAGGTGGGGTGGCCGGCTTTCTTGGAGGCCTCGAATATCAACGATTTTTCTGATCCGCTACAAGGCCCATGTGGTGGCCGGGGAGGAGATGGGCTGGAGCTTGAGGGAGAGGGACGATAGCCTTCACCGGAGAGCTGGAACCTGGTTCATGCCAGAGCCCTGGGAGACGAGTATGGTGCCTTGGTTTATGGGAATTGTGGGGGATTCCCTTCAGGAGGTTCTCAACAATGGAGCTCTCTTGATCAAGATGGAGGAAAAGCTTAGAGGTGATAGGATCCGATTAGACCATAGAACGCGCCTCACGCGCCAAGGAAAAAAAAAAAAAAAAAAATCAAAGGTGTGGGTTCTCTCCCGGCCGAACGCTGTCGGCGGTCCCGCCGCTGTGTTCCGGCCCGGGAGAGGATGATGTTTCGGAGAGATGGTGGGGTTCCAGGGCAGCGGTGCGGTCCAGGGTGGGTGGATGTGTCTTCGGCGATGGGCGGGGCGGATCGATCTCCATCTCGATCTGACCCTCTTGGATCCGGGGCGACGGCTGTGGTGCTGCAGCGACGGAGTTCGGCTGTCCGGCGGTGGTTTCTTTCGTCTCCAACCCTGAGTGGGCTGTGGCCGCGGCGGCTCAGATCGGATCGCGGCGGTGGAGATCCCGAAAGGGATCTGTCTCTGCTTCGGTTTGGGCCCGTTTTGTGGTCGTCTGCCTGGTGTAGGGGCTGGCTGTGGTATGTTAAGGCGGTACGAGGGCCTTTTGATGTGCGGCGGTGGCGGTGTGTTGGCGTTGGGGCTCGCCGGCGGAGGGTTTGGCTGCTCGCTGCGTGTGCTGTTTGCCGGGGGAAGTGGGGTTTGGGCCGGCCCATTGTTTTTGGGCTTCTGGGGTTTTTTGTTATTTCCAGTTTGGTTGGTTACTGTTTGTTTCTAGTTGTTGTTTTGGTGTGTTTGTTTGTTATTGTCTTGTTGACAATAAGTCCCTCTCAGCGAGGGTTGGGGAAGTCGGTGCTGTCTGTCTGTCAATGTGATGGTGAATCACCCCTACACGTGGTCTGGCTGTTTTGGGCCACGGTGTCCGAACGGGTGATTCAGTTCATCTTTTTGTTGATGGTGAGGTTGTATCGTTACTTTTGGTTTTGGTTTTGGTTTTGGTTGTTACTCGGTGCAGCCGGTTGGTTTTGGTTGTTACTTGGTGTAGCCAGTTGTTTTGGTTCGTTACTCGATGTAGCCCGTAGTAGTGGGCGTAAAATTTGGTCAGGGGTTGGGCCTTTTTGGTTCATGGAAGTCAGGTTTGTTGACGGTCCCTTAACTGGTCATTCCAATGGAATGTTCTGTAACAAGTTTGGTTGTAATATGTGTGGTTATTAATGGATTTTCCTTTCTTCTCAAAAAAAAAAAAAAGATGGAGGAAAAGCGGGCATGCCTGCTTTCATTCTGAAATGGGGTTTGGTGATGTTTGTGCGTCAGGGGGGGTGAGAGAGGATGTGAGAGGTCATGGTAAAATCAAATATTCACCAGGTTTTACTTTTTTTTGTCTTATGACCTAGATCTTGACTAACGCCTTTAGTAGTAACGGAACCCTATTTTTTAACATCCACGTGACTATCACATGGTCAGTGTAGTTGCACATAGGTGCATGGAATACACTCTCATTTTTTTGACCCAGCTTCACTTTGGCAAGTCTATCACTTCCTGTTTCTTTGACTGACTTTGTAACCAACCTTATCAATCTCCAACTTGATTGCCACGTCCTTTGATTGCAGCAACCACATTCTTTAATTGCAACAAAGTTTTATATTTTTCTTTAAAATTTGACCTGGAGACGTTATTTTTTCTTATTCAACAAGCTGTTAACTGATTTATCCTAAAGCCTATGGTTTTATCTTGAACCAAGATTCGGCGGAAGTTGGCACCAGAGCCCATCTATGTATCTTAACATGACCTGAAAGTTGATGTCTAGCTCGGTTTTGTGGTTCTGCAACTCAAGCTGACACATGTCTTCTTTACAAAACTTATGGTCTCACTGTAATCTATATTGCTTTCTCCGGATTTATTAGGTTCAAATAATGCATATTACTAGAAATGTGGTCACATTATCTCCTACAATAAACAAATTTGTTAAGTACCATTGTGGATGTTCTTGCAACATGTTTAAATTGCAGAAGTTAAATGCAAAATTAATTTTACTTAGTTGATATATAGATGCTTATAATTACAAAGACAATCCTCGAGATTATATGTAACCTCTGCTACTACAAATTTTTTCCCATGTCTTGTATATTTTCGGCTGGGAGAAACTGTCGGGATTAGTTCTTTATGGACTTGTACACCTGGGTGTGAAAACTTAGGGGGAAAAAAATCCTATGAGGAGAAACCTCACTATTAGGCAGAAACAAACCCAACATTAGTTCAAAACACAAGCGATCGAGGCTATGGCCCATGGCCTATGAGGATTCAGCCATGCGGCTCTCTCACGGAAAGATATTTCAAATTCCCAAACTTATGGGAGCGGACCCAAAACTTACTCCCTAAAATAAAAAGGATTTCCAAGATCATGATTTTTCACTAAAAACTGTCGATACAAATTGCATGTTCTTACTTTCTCAATTAAGTCTCCTCTTTCTCAATCATGATTTTTAAGCAATTCTCCAACCAGTGGAACTCGAAAATCTTAACCCGATTTTTTCTATAATATTTTCCAAAGTTTGAAGAAAATGCATAGAGAAAAAAGATGCCGGTGTTCTGTCAATTGGAAAGCCTTCTAAAAGTCATTTACTACAGATGGTGAGTTTGTGACACGTAAAAATTTTAAGGAAAAAAAAATGATACTTACAAGGTTTAGCATGTTTTGGTAAGTCATGGAACCTTCAAACGTGCTAATAATCTGTTTGGAAAAGAAAAAAAAAATCTCTATGCATGCCTAAGCTTACCCATTCATAGAGCGTGATTATGTTAGAACTCGCAAAACACCGAAATATTAAAAAAAGTTATTGGACTATTTATACTACAAGGGAAATCTCTTTTAAAGATAAAAATATAGGAGACGCAACTCATGTGCATCTGTAATAACTATTATGGGTGACAAAAATATTGGTTTGTCACCTAAAAGTCGTCAACATAAATTAAATTCACATTATGTTTGCGTTTGCGAGACAAACTAATAAAGAGAGGAGACAATCAAATCAATTCACATATTCTCTCTCTCTCTCTCTCTCTGTGCAGTTTTGAAATGCTAAACAATGCTCCTTAATTTTAAGCGGAAATACATGATGCCCTTGCTTGTTTCGATTATGCCTAGTCGAGGCTCTCAGCTCCCTTATGGAGTTTTGTCGAACTGGGCGTCGAGGTCGGCCATAGGCTAATCACCCTATCAAAATAGCTTGTGATGTTGGTGATGGGTAAGTCACAAACAATCATCCAAATTCATGGTCGGGATAATTTTCCATTGCAGTTGGTATATATACAGATTCTACTTTCTAGGGTTTGTCGGCTTTATTTATATGAGTCTGTGGAAGCCGCACGTACAGGTCAAGCTAAATAGAGAGACAGTGCTATGCTCACCTAGTCACCTTGCGTCATCAATTATATCACTAGTAATTGCCACAGAATCGAGTGTCTTGTGCGAGACAGATTTGCGTCTTGCAATAGAATTAGAATTAGAATGAGCAAAACAGTGGGGATGAGTCGTATAAATTTCCCTGGCATGCATGGGGCTAGAATTAGGTATTGCTTACCACACTTACTAAATAGTCAATGCAGAATTTTGCTCTGGTTGTGGTTTTTTCTGTCCCTATCCTAATTATTATACATATATATTGAAAGATGAGTTAACTGTTATTACTGTTCATCAAAGGGAGGAAAATGCGATTTTGCCCTTAATGTTCGTTGAGAATATCAAGCTGGTCTTCTATAAACCCTGAATAAGGAAAACGCCTGATTTGGTAGTGGATTCGGGAACCTTAGCAAAAACAAAAACAAGAATCACCGACTGAAAGAGAGAGTGAGAGTTCGATCTTGGTCTCTGCTGTGGTTCTTCGTCTCACTTAGATTGATAGTGAGGAGGTTGTTGATCGGCATAGCCAGGTCTCAATTTTCGTTTGTTTCCAGCTTGGAGGCATAAAAGGTAACTGCTTGATGTTAATTTTTGGGTCAATTTTGTTGGGTACGGTTTTTTGGGATTATTCGATTAAGGGTTTTGTGTAAAATTTCATCAGCATGTGCTTTGTTTCTCAGATTGTATCGGAATTGCAAAGCTCTGATTTTTGGTGTGGGTGGAGGCTGCTTTGTCTCTTTTCTACAGCTGTGATCTAAATTGGGAGTGTGATCTGGATTTCTATAATCAGTGGATTGCTTCTTTTCTCTGCGGTCGTTTAAGGAGGATTGAGAGGTCGATATTTTTGTTTTGATTTGTGAATTTGGATTTGGTTCATTCTTTTGTGCTTACGATCTTCTGTGATTTAGATTTTGTGATTGGCTTCTGATGCAGGTTTTTGTTGCATCTTTTGCATTGGTTGGGTTATAGTTTGAAAAAGGGTGAGCGTATTTGTCAGTTTTTGATTATCTGTGGAGGAATTTTGGTTTGTGGTTTTGAATTGATTTGATTCTCCAAGTCAGCACGATTTTTTTCAGAGGGATCTTGCAACAGGAGAAGGGAGAGACAGAAACACTGACAGTGAAGTGGAGGTCGATAGCAAGGTTTGGATCCGGTTTGGGAGGGATCTTTCAGCAGGAGAAGAGGTATGGGTGTCAATCAAAGTTGGGTTAGTTTTGATTTTTATTGAATATATCTGCAACGATTTTGCAATCAGTCTTTCAATTGATCTCTGTTTTTTTTTTTGGAATATTGTATGAACATCATTGTCAGATGTCTGGCTCAATTGCACTGTGAAAGTGATATTGGCTTAATCACTTTCAAAAATTGGACGCTTCTGGTCTTGATCTTCTTCATCATCACTACTTTCCAAGCTGCTTAGTTTATTGTATCTACTCCTCCTTCTGTAGCACTCCGTCTTCATGCTTCACCAAAATGGAGAGAGAGAGAGAGACCCAGATTACAATACCAAAGAGAAATAGGGGTGAAAGGCCAGGGATTCATGACCACCACCAAAAGTTGGTGTGGTTCAGAGGTGGACTTTAAATAAATTAGACCAAAAGTAAACATCATTAAATGGAGGAGGGTTATAGGGACAGTTATTCATGCCCAGAGCCCTTTTGGCTTTTGCTAATTTGAGAGTTGAAAGTGTTTTTGGTAGCGTTTCACAAAAGTAACCGAGGTGTTACATGCTTTTTAACAAAGCACCTGTAGAAATGCACTTGAGAAGCTTATAAAACAGAAGTTCTTCCTACAAAAGTAGTGTCAAGGGGACCTAAAGTGGTCTTTGGTCGTGAAGAAACTATGAAGTACACTAGGTAGATGTGTAATTAAAATTCCAAGAACCAAAAGTCAGAAAGCAGCAATGGAGAGCATGTGACTTGAGTTAAGCATGAGCAACAGAGAGAGAGATAGTGAGTAGAAGCGGAGAAAGAAGATGCACAGTTTTTTTATTTTTTTATTTTTTATTTTTTCCAGTAGAAAAGGGTAAAGTGAAGATTAAATTTTTACTGAGATTAGGGGAGGTGTATCTACCAAATTTCTATTTTCTGATATTGTTTTATTAATGTGTCTTCATTTCTTCTTCTGACTCCATTTTTAACAGTTTGGTTTATCTTTGGTTTCAGGATAATTGTGTTTGGGTAGGTGATCTGCTACAACTAAACCAATTGTGCTTGGGTTTTGAAGATAATCGTCCTAGATCAACCAGGTGAGGGACCATCGCTTCTAATTTGTTTCATTTATTCTTCGTCAGTTGGTTTCGCAAGGGCTGGGTTACACATATAATCAGTGCCCCCCCCCCCCCCCCCCCCCCCCTTTTTTTTTTTTTTCAATATTGCTATAATTTTTTCATTCAATTGATGTAGTTGTGCTTCATTATTTTCATATAACTAAGATTCTGAATAAAGCCAAGGAGCTATATTGTTGGTTATTGATTGTTTGTATTGTTTTTTGAAATTGGGTTGCAGAAAACAGAAGAAGTGTTGCTGGTTTTCGGATTTCAGTGATTGAAGGTAAGGTTTTGATTTTCGGTCTGCACCAGAGTGATTGACGTTTAAAATATTATCAAAATAAGTTAATTGCTGCACTCTCAGTGTGTAACCCAAATGGAGAGAGAGAGAGACCCAGCCCTATGGATTAATTCAATAACTAATGATTGAACAATAAAAGCCATGAATCAATTGTTTGATTCAATGATTAGTCAAAATAACTAAGGTAAATATTGGGTTTTGCTCAGGGATGGTGCCCCTGGATATATATAATTCAAATACTTTTAGTTTTATTTGTGGTCAAAAATAAATTGTGAGGTACCAAATTAATTTAAAATCTCAAGCCAGATATTCCAAACTTTATGACTTTGAATAGTGTCTCTGTTGGTTTCGCAGTTTTCAGTATTGTGGATTGGAGTATCTCCCCGTTTTTGCTTTGTTGATTGGATTTTGCCGCATCCAGCATCGACTTAATTAGGTATTACCTTTTGTTCTTATTCTATGTTCTTGATTTGCATATGAAATAGGGGATGATTTTAGTTGTTTGAGTTCAAAACATTGGTGTTTGGTGATTGGGTTTGGGGATTTACCTGATGTTCTGCAAATATTGAAACATTTGATAGCAGAAAAATTGCTCTTTTTTATTTATTTATAAACTACTGTGGTGGATTTTAAGGCTATGTTACTGATCGAGTTCTAGAAGATGATATAATCAATTTTCAGTTGTGGTTAGGATTTTAGAAGTTGGAATTTTGAGGTTTTATGTTCTTTATGGTTTCCATGTCTACGGTTTGAAGTTTATAACAGTAGTGCATATTTGTGAGAAGGAAATGATGAGTTGTTGTTCTTGAAATAAGAAATTGGTAGAATCAGATATGGGTGTTCATGTTTCAGGGATATTGTTTGTTGTGGAGTTTGCGATTTCAGTAATTGGTTGGGGAAGAGGTTGGAGGTCAGATTTTCATCATGAAGCACAACTACAATTATCAGTTTTGGGTTTGGGATCAATTTTGGTCTTCAATTATCAAAAAACAATTGTTTTCAATCTATATCCTTATTTATTCATTTATACTTTTAATAATGGCTCTGCTTTTAATAATGGTTTTGTTTTGGTTGTGGCTCATGGAAGCACAAATTTCCGCGTAATGTGCACATTATTTGGAGTCCAGGAGAAATTCAAGAAGTTTCCTGGGAAGTTCAACCAAAGTTCAGTTGGGAGTCCTTGAGTACAATTTCGCATCCAACTGAACAACACTACCAACTGAACTTCCTTGCACTCCCTTTTAGATTAGATCTTTACTTCAATTTCCAAAACTTTTGTCTGCTTCATTTTCAGTTTCATTAGTATCATATTAACTACCGCAGCAAAGCGCGCTGAGTTTAGGTAGTGTCTGAATAATTATTGCGATCTGAATTATTGATGAGTGGTTCCTAAGGAGTAGCCTTGGGAGTTTGCAAATGAGTGGTTCCTAAGGAGCAGACACATTTATTGATAAATTTTGTGAGGAGAAAATGCAACAATAACTTTCCCTCTCAGAGTTCATGTTCTGGATTTCTGGTATGTGTTTTGATTTGGGAAAGAACATTTGTTGGTTTTTTGCTTAATACATTTTCGTAATGAAGAAAATTGTTACTGATGCGGATTTTGTATGTTTGATTCAGTTTCAGGGTCGGACCTAATTTTCAAGTTTGCAACTTTATAATCCCAAAAGCCAGAAGAGATTTAGGGCTTGACATAGTCTAAAAGCCATGGGAGAAGATCATGTGTACACAAAAGATCGGAGGGTTGAATCCATTCCAGATGAGGTTCTCAAATTTTGATTTGTTTTTAGTTTTTCCCCGTTCTCTTCTTTTTACTAAAACCTGTCTTCATTTGTTTGTGTACAGCTCCTTGCATTCTCTGGCTCACACCCACTTAACAGTAATTGGCTCAGGTGATTTATATGATCTCTTATATATGCCAATGTAATTCATACGTGATCTGTATGATATAGTATTTGTTTAATGATTACATCAGTTTAAATGGTTAGTTGTAGTTGGAGTAACCGTATCGGAATTGCTTAGTGAGGGTGCACTTGCTATTGTTCGTTTCTTATTCTTTCCCGTTGTTTGAATTGTACTTAACTATCTCAATTATTTTTGCACGATCAAATTGCTTTTCCACAGTGATTTCTATTCAATGTTAATGATTTGTATGTCTTATCAACTTCACGTTGTTCAATACGTAATTTCTGTAGCTCTGTTTATTTGAATCAGTCATGTAGAGTTTCTAAACTGTAATACATTGCCCTAAAAAGGTTATTCCCTTTTCCTTTCCAGTTTTAATAGTGAGGTTTCTTCCCTTTTCCTTTCCCTCACAAGCTGGAATATGGGCTTTTGAACATCAAGCCTGAACGTATGGATACTTTTTCTGTTATCTATAGTCAACGTCTTAGTTTGAGTGAACAAAAACTAGAGGATCAGAGGTTTTGACTCCACAGAGGTGCACTCTCTACAGTGATTGTATTTGTTTATGCAGATTCTGTATGCAAGCAGGTCTGCCATTACCCTGATCCTGTAACAAGGTAAACAAAATCTATTCACCTATTGAAAGATGGAAAAGACCATTTGGTTAAAGCTTTCATTTCAAAACCACATTATTTTGAATCTCTATTATAGTTTGGTTCACTATTTACCTGAGTGAGAGTGCATGGATCAGTATTCTATGAGGACTTAGATAACAAAAAGCTTCATTGATTAGCTATTTCGTATTCCACTTATGCTATTATGCTCTATTTGTGCGCAAATTTTTAGGGTCACAAGTTTGAATGAATTCTATAGTTACTATACTAGAGAAGAATAGAGCTTGAAGAATGGTTTGGGTTGCTTTACTTGGCACTTTTAGACGTTTTTGTCATGCCAATTGAAGCTCTTTACTACATTTAAAAAAAAAAGATGAAGATCCTCTTGACCCTTTGTATTGTGTATAACAGTCTTTCGACATAAGTTCAATATAAACTTCATTTACTTCTCTTTTTAAATCCGTTTGTTCTTTTCTTTTCAGGTTTAACATTGCACCAGACTTGATGAATCAAGCAAAAGATTATTTGAACAAAACTATATATGTTTGTTATATTGTTGGCTAGAGTGAGTGTTTTAAGGCTAGAGTGAGTGTTTTAAAATGCGCAAAAAAAAAAAAAAAAATGTATCTTCTAATGTTCCAATTATGTTTATTCGACCCAAAAGTTGTGGTTGCACGGTTGTGTGCAGTCCTGCCTTACTTTGAATGCCAATTTAGGATGGCCTGCCTTTGGAATGTTGATTTATGTGATTCTGTATTTGTCCTATCTCTCTTTGTTAGTACATTTTGAATGAGAACCTCTCCTATCAGCCGCAAAGAAGGTAATGTGTGCTGAGCATTAAATTGCGATAATAGTTACTAGAAATTTCTAATTTGGAGTAAATTGATGAATTCTTCAAAAGTGAGATTATTTTGACAACAAATATTGGCCCAGAAATGTTAATGTTAAATTAGAAGTGCTGCATCAAGCAAACAAACTCGCGGCATCGCGCGGGTTATATCGCTAGTATATATTATAAGTTAGGAGAGCGCAGCTAGGTGTAAATTCTCACTTTATCTCAAAGACGGCCAGCTGCCACTAGCCGGACAACACGTCACCATTTGTCCCTAGCTTTTACGATGCATGCAATGTAGGTTGAATCACTTGAATGAGATCAAAAAATGTTTCGCAGTCATCGACCATCTTCCGCGTTTGAGTTTGGTACGCATACCGTGAATTTTTCTTCTTGATCTCTCTAGTTTGCCAGTCATTGATGATTCAGTATTTATTGCTCAATTATTTGGATCAACCCTCTTCAAGTTTCAACTGTACATGATTTGTTTCACTTGAATATATACAGGAAAGTACCAAGGGTTAAGGGACACATGCATGGCCCTTGGGTTAGCTAAAGTGATGAGGAAATAGCGGAGACCTATGTACTAGGATTAAGACTATAAGATCCCGGCTAAGAATAAAGGGTCATGTTCAAGATATTGAAGGAAATTAAATACCATACATATAAAATGGGTTTGCTAGCCAGTTGTAAATTGCATATTTAGCATTGATTCATTGATAAAAACAAAAGATAGAACAAACTTTTTTTTTTTTTTTTATCAAACTAGAATTGGAACTTTCATTTCTTTCTTTGTTTAAAACTACCTTCAAGATGGAGTCACGATTATTTCATGTTTACAAATAGGTAAAACTCTAATCGCTTATGTATCTTACGATTATATATGTCTCAGACCATGTATATGTATCTATAATAGTAATGTCTCAGACCATGTATCTTTTTATTATAATTGATGTAATCGTTTATGTTTCTAGCTACTTTTGGTGTTATCAATATTATCAGTCTATTGTTATACTTTAGTTCACTAATTAAGATTCCCCAACAATTAATTATGGTGCATAGTACGCCCAGAATATGAGAAATTCTAGAAGAAAAGCACCTGCTCCCTATTATGGTATGTCTATATGTGAAGGACCTCATGTCCTCTTCTCCAAAATCAGAAATTAAATAGGGATGAAATCAGCTGTCCCCATTATTCTATCACAATTCTGTCCCCTCAATATGATTGGTCCACAGAGATTAAAAAAATATTTTCTTAATATTTTGTTCTATTTTTTAATCTCTGTGGACCAATCATGTTGAGGCCTTGAGAGGACAAAATTGAGACACAGAAATCTGGGACAACTGATTTCATCCCAATTAAACAGAGGGTACAGTACGACTATCAAGAGAAAAGGTCGGCAAGTATTGTAATGACCGAATAGTACATAGATAACGGCATGAATACACCACAAACCAACTATTGAATTTACCAGAGAACATTTAATGGTTTAATAATGGTCATCATAATGTTACAGTGGATAATCGAAGAGCAAGACATACATCTTACTACTAGAACGGCATTTTATGATACGCAAATTCGAAAACCTGTGAACAAATATGTAAGCATGGTTCTATAAATTGCTAGGTGCTAGTCGGGTGGTGGCCAAAGGACTAGCACCCAGGAGCCCCGCCGCCTAGGCGATTTTTTTATTTCTATAATTTTTATTTTATTTTTATAATATATAATTATAAAATTAAGAATATACAACAGCTGCAGCTGCAGCAATAATTTTATATAAGTATAGCAATAATTAATAATATATACACATGAAACCATACACTGATACACCCATGATGTTTCATAGATTATTAGAATACTAGTCTGCAGTCACATGCTCTGCATGTGCAAGAATTTTTTTCACTAAAAATTTAATATCTGTAAATAGTGTTAGATATCTGCAGATAGTGGGTAGGGGTAGTTATCCGCAGAAGAAATATATATATATATATATATATATATATATATATATATATATATATATACTTTTCTGTTATTTTGTTAATTACATTTATATCCCTAATTTATTAAATAATAATTTAATATACTGCAGATAGTGGGTAGGGGAAGTAAGGGTAATGCAGATAGTGGGTAGGTGTAGTTATCCGCAGAAGAAATATATATATATATATATATTTTTTTTTTTTACTTTTCTGTTATTTTGTTAATTACATTTATATCCCTAATTTATTAAATATTAATGTAATATACTGCAGATAGTGGGTAGGGGAAGTAAGGGTAATGCAGATAGTGGGTAGGTGTAGTTATCCGCAGAAGAAATATATATATATATATATATATATATATATATTTGAGAAAATTTCGCAAACAATACACCAAGTAAAGGCCACTAATAATTCTTATACATAAAGTTCCAAACCAAACATTTCAGTACATGAAATCTGAAACTCGACCCACTATCAGTACACGACGTCAATTTTTGACACCAAAATGTCCATTATGCCCTCAGTTCTTTTTTTTTTAATAATTTTTTTTTTCCTTCGTTTTTTCTATTATTTTTTTCTTTTATTTTTTTTCCTTCATTTTTTCTGTTTTTTTTTGTTATTTTTTTTTCTTTCTTTTTTATCTCTTTGTTCTTCCTTCTTCCGGGCTCACTCCCTCGCTTCCAACGCCGCCTTCCTCACCTCCACGCTCACTCCCTCGCTTCCAACGCCGCCCTTGCCCTCCAATTGGTGAGATTTATGGTCCTACAGCTTATATTTGTAACTCAGCCAATATTTAGTCATGTGAAAAGAAAGAAAGAGATAAAAAGAAGGAAAAAAAAAACGAAGGAAGAAAAAAAAATAACAGAAAAAACGAAGGAAAAAAAAATAACAGAAAAAAAAATTTATTAAAAAAAAAAGAACTGAGGGCATAATGGACATTTTGGTGTCAAAAATTGACGTCGTGTACTGATAGTGGGTCGAGTTTCAGATTTCGTGTACCGAAATGTTTGGTTTGGAACTTTATGTATAAGAATTATTAGTGGCCTTTACTTGGTATACTGTTTGCGAAATTTTCCCTATATATTTTACTTTTCTGTTATTTTGTTAATTACATTTATATCCCTAATATATGAAATATTAATTTAATATAATTTATGGTTTGAGGGTATTTGAGTATTTTCACGTCCACTTTGGCTAACAAACCCTCTTCTTTTAATAATAGTATAGATATACACCAAGTCTATTTTAGAATATAAGCAATATTGTACTTATCCACACTACACATGCTTCGCATCACCTCCATCTATATCTCTATCTATGAGCAATAAACCACCACAAACTCACAACGCGTTGTCTCTCTCTCACTCTGGGCTTCATCAAAACTCCCACAACTTGCTCAAAATCAAAACTCAGTGCCATGTTTCTATCAGTCTCCTACTCCAAATCAAACTCATCTGTGATCGTCTTTCGCCGCTAATCCTCTCACAAAACTAAACAGGTGAATCATCAAATCTCATTTAACCATGAACACGGCTTTGATTGTTTTCTGGGTTTTCATTCAATTCCAGATTTGATTTCTCTTCATTAATTACCGAATCGCTCAAATTTTGCTTGATTGGTAGAATTCAATTCAATTCCAATTCCGCCTAGCCTAGCCGCCTAGCGCCCTGCTCAACCGCCCATGCACCTAATTGCCCACCTAAGCCACCTAGGCGACCTCCCAAACCCCAGTTCGCCGACCCCCACTGATCTAGGGGTGGACACCCGCCGCCTAAGCAGCCTGGGCGGCTTATTTTTAGAACACTGTATGTAAGTAATTAGCAAATCCAGTTTGCCTTCTTTCTTCATTTATTATGATAAACCAAGGGGAGGATTCAGAGTACCAACGTGCACTTGCACCAACATAAATGAATAGTTGGATTACATCAAATACATTTTTTAGTTATTAAAAAAAAGAAGTTATAAATGCATTCAAAAAAACAAAAAAGTTATAAATATTAAGGGTTGAGATCATGTATAAGTGTTGGGTCACTTGCACCAACATGAATGAATAGTTCGATTACATCAAATACATTTTTTGGTTATTAAAAAAAAAAGTTATAAATATTAAGGGTTGAGATCATATTATAAGTGTTGGGTCACTAGCCTTAATGAAAATTAAAATTCAAGGATTCAACTTGGACTAGGAGACGATGGAGTCTTATGTATGTAACTCCGAATTTTATTAGGTACCTAGATCTTGACTTCTAATTAGAGAGTAAAGACCTACTTACAAATCTACTGAAGGTGCTGCTGACACAATAATTTTATGCTTCGTTTGGTTTGCGGAAAGTAAGCATCGAGAAAGAAAAGTTGTTCATTTCTTGTGTTTGGGATGTAAAAGGAAATTATACTTTTTTGAAGCAAATGAAAATAGGGGGGGGGGGGGGGGGGAAATGGTTCCTTCCATACTTCAAATAAGGAATCACTTTTCCCCATTCTTTCCTTGCATTTATTACTCACAACACATTATTTTATTGTATTAATTGCAAACTTTTTAACAGCTTTCCGGATAACTTTTCTTATGTTACCAAACATCAAAATGGAAAGTTCTTTGTAAATTTCATTTTCCTTCCATTCCCATGGGAAAGACAAAGGAATTAATTTTCTTTCCACGAACCAAATGAGGTCTTAGGTGATTAAAGGCTGTAGCCAGCAGCTAGCGCTCTCTCTCTCTCTCTCTCTGATTAGGTGTCTGTAAAGCTCATATACATTATTATTATTATTATTTTGAAAAAGCTCATATACATTATTACATGTGTCATGTGTGTTAAATTATTGGTGGAGTCATACATACATCGTAATGTGCCAGAGTTAAATTATTGGTGGAGTCATATTTTGCATTGGGCTATGATAACCTAATTCATTGTTGTTAACTCTATCTTTTAGATGCCATAGTGCATAATGTGTTTACTCTATGGTATAAAGTGGAATGATTATGATCGGACCGGTACACACACATATGCAGATACATATAAGGGCCGGTCCTCAACTTTTTTATGCCTTGGGCGAAATTTTGTGTGTGTGCCCAACTAGCTTAAATGGACATGTAATGATTCTTACAAAATGTCATATTCTAAATTCTTTTTTTAGGGGTTTGGAACCCAGTCAAGCTGGGCGGCTCATCCCCACGCCGATTTTATTATATAAAGAAACATTATACAATGGGGGGGGGGACATAAAACCAAAACCCCATATAAAAAAGATTACAAATCATCTAAAATGATGCCTTATTGCATTTCTTGAAGCAAAATCATCAATTATCTTCTCATAGTCAACATTTACCAACATATTTCTTTCAATGGTTAAAATAGCTAATCCATTCAGCCTATCTTGAGTCATGGTAGTCCGCAGATAAGACTTTAATAATTTTAATTTTGAAAAACTTCTTACGGCGGATGCTACCATCACCGGTATAGTCAATAAAATCCTATATGCAACCATAACACTTGGAAACATATCCATTTTCTTTGCAAACTCCATAATTGGAATGGATGTCCAAGGCCTATCTGTTTCATATGCCTCATTCGGCAACATCTCCTGCAAAATTTGTAACTCCATAAGAAAATATTTCGCATCAATATCAGAACCCTCACCATTTCTCAAAGCAATTTCGCATCATATGCCTCATTCATTTCTCATTCTGATTTTCTACAAACTCATCATAATGAATTTGTAGTTCAGGTTCATTTACTAAATTCTCAACATGATTTTCAACAGATTCATTTGTTTCTTTAACAAAATATCTATCTAAAGATCCCCGTTGAGATTGAATAATTTCTTCTTCTCTTTTTTCTTTTTCTTTTTTCTTTTTCTTTTTTGAGAACCTGAGAGTTGCTTCCGAGGAAACATTATTGAAAGTAGCTAGAAAAAAATCAAACAAGCAAGCCAAAACACTAAACGTTGAATGATAAACACTTTAGCATAGAACAATGAAACCTGGAAATCTGGAATCAGCTTTTTTCCTTCTTGTTTTTTCTTTTCTGATCGAGACTGACTTGCAAATCCAACTTCTAATTGCACATAATATTGAAAAGTGAAAACCAATGAATGAGCAGGTTGTTAGAAATCAAAATTGGGTGTTCTTCAATTTTGATATCTAATGGTCAATGGTTACTCAATTGCCAATTGCCAGAATAATCCATCATCAAGAAGTCCATGGAGAAAATAAAATGAAAACTTGTAAATTGGATTCAAGTCGTTCTGTAAAATTTTTGAGTAATCAATAACCACATCCGACTATAACTAGAACAGTATATGAGAGAAACTAAAGAATACACCAAAAAGAAGCTGCACTTACCGGACAGAATTTCTTGACCATTAGTCATTAGATGAGCGTCACTTCAATCGTCTAAGCATACTGGATCCGATGCTTTGGCTGCTGCAGAACGAGTGCTCATCGGCAGGGCAGGTCCTGAATTGAAGAACACCCAATACAAATCAAAATTAGATATCAAAATTGAAGAACACCCAATACCAATCAAAATTAGATATCAAAATTGAAGCTTTGAAGAACACCCAATACCTATTTTGATTTGTACCTCAGCCTACATCGATCGAAAGCTGAAAAATTCGTATGACCACCATAGGATAACAGAAACATAGAGAGGAGAAAGATTGGCTGATGGATGAGAATGAACTGAAGAATTGAGTAACCATTGAAACCAATTTAAAGAAAAAATTTGCAGCGTTTCAAGGTTTGGGACTTGGGAGAGAGCAAGAAACGCTTGATAATCAATTTTGTTCCCGTTGCGCGTTGGAAGAAGATTGATAAGTAAAGACGCGATTACGCGTCTAGAAATCAGAATTTTTTTTTTTTTTAACACGTCCCACTCTATACATATATAATTAATT
This sequence comes from Rosa rugosa, assembly GCF_958449725.1. Taxonomy (NCBI): domain Eukaryota; kingdom Viridiplantae; phylum Streptophyta; class Magnoliopsida; order Rosales; family Rosaceae; genus Rosa; species Rosa rugosa. Next base: position 37,993,574 of record NC_084822.1, read on the forward strand.
AATTATATAATAAAATATATATTATATATTAAATCTTATGGTTGAAATCTGGTGCCCCCCAATATGTTGGGCCCTGGGCTGTCGCCTACAATGCCCATAGGCAAGGCCGGCCAATAGTTATGTTTATAATCAGTGTGACGCAATCTTCTGCAGCATTTACCCAACTGTTCTGTCGCACGCATGATACAAACAGAAAATGCAGGATCAGGCAAATCTGAACCTGATCTTGACATATGAGAGCTTGCTAGTTATGCATATGTATTGACCTTACATTTTCGATGGACTTCAACAATACAATTCGATGGAGTTTTATATATAGAAACAGAAAAGGTACGCTAGCAAACTAAAGAAACCTAATTAAGTAAAGAAGAGGGACACCAACCTTACTCTTCCTCTCTGTGTTTGAACAAATAGAAGAAACAAAAGTGGGAAGAATAAGCAAATACCGGCCTGATCATAAAGATGTGCCGCATTATTCCATGAAAGAGAAGACACGCATGCATACTATTATTACATGAATATATATATAGATTCCTAGCTATATGCTCCCTTAAATGTTCAAAGAAACTAATAATATTGGTCTGCCATGAAATCTGAAGTAGTAGTGTCTGTGCTTGTGGTTTTGCTCATAGGTAATTTGGTATCCTTAGCACCTTTAAGATCGTCGCTCTCGAGTGGAAAGAGCTTAAGAGTTTGAGTTTCTCTGCTTTCTTCTTCTTCTTCTTTGTAATCATAATAGTGATGAAAGTCCAAGAGCTTTCTGTAAATTAATGTAGCTGACGCGTTTGTGTTTGAGGTCAGTCCAGGTGAATCGGTGTGTTCCATAAGTAGCCTGGAGGAATTGCTTTTCATTACCATGCTCATCATCCTCTCTTGCAGTATTGAAGATGATTTCTGAGGACATAACAGTAACAAATGAAACTCACGTACGTACAATGACAAATGAAACTCATGCACATATGGGATAGAGGCCAATAATCATTTTCCAAAAGTAAATAACGCATTCAATAAAAATCTATACTTTCTTGAGATTTTGGTCCGATATACGGTATACGCTTACCTGATCGGTAAGAAGAGTGAAGCTTGGTAGTGTTCGCCTATTCTGCTGCTCAACTTCAAAACAACGAACAAAGTCAACTGCAAGTAAATAATTTCCATAACTTGTAATAATCTGTTAATTAATTTTTGCACCCGTTCAACTATATAGAACCAATAAATTTACAAGTCCTTGTACTCGAGTGCCCGTTCAATTAATTAGGTTCTCCAGCTCTTGGCTAGGGTTTGCTGACTTGCCTGGTGAGTGTAAAGCACGGGTATATTATTTGTACTGAATGGTCTTAATTATTATTAACATAACCATTAAGTCTCTCACTCTCCCCTCCTCATAGCATAGATATTCAATATGGTATACAGTTATTGAGCCGTACACTACCAGAAAAATGGTCTTTTACGGCCCGCAAAGAGTGCCGTAAAAGACATTTTACGGCACACAAAAATGCGCCGTAAATGGACATGCCGTAAAAGACAAAACTCTTTTACGGCGTTTTTCCGAAATGCCGTAATAGACCTCACCAGAACGCCGTGAAAGACATAAAAGAGCGCCGTAAAAGAGTTTTAGAAATTCTTAATTTCGATTTTCAAATACAAAGAGCGTCGTAAATGACCAAATATGTGTGCCGTAATTGATATCAAAAGTATGCCGTGATTGATCTCAAAAGCATGCCGTGAAAGACAACAATGAACGCCGTAAAAGGGTTTAGAGATTTTTTATTTCATTTTGAAATAACAAAGCACGCCGTAATTGATGTCAGAAGCACGCCGTAATTGTAATTTGAGGCACGCCGTAAATGTGGTTGTAGGATATATTTACAGCATGTAATATTTGCACCGATTTTTTTTTCCTGTAAATTTTGTGATACCATTTCAAAATCTATATAAATCTATACAATTTATTGAGATGAAAAGCGAGATAACAAACTGCAATATCACATTACAAAATGTGAATTAATATGCCAACAACAATATTGTATAAAAACAACTTAATTAAACCAACAATTTATCATTACCGTCCTAAAATGTAAAACATTCTAGATTAACAAAGAGCATCCTAGATCAAAATCTTGAATCACTATAGCAATAGCATTGAAGACCCTTCCAAAGACGAATAACCAGAAGTTCATCATCACTGGATAGCTGGCTTTTCAACCCCATGACTGACAATGCTCTGAAATAAAAAAGCAGACGAATCAGTAAAAATAAATTGGAAGCAAATAACCTCCAGGAAATAACATACTCTAAGCATTAATCAACATGTACTTTAAAATCCATGTAAATACTCTAAGCATTAATCAACATGTACTTTGAAATCTGCAGGAGAGCAAAAAATCACCCTCAAAAGAACCAACAAGCAACTCAACAGAAGTTTAACGGCAGCAACTAAATAACAGAAATAAAAAAGTTGACATCAGCTACACAAGGCAGATTCCAAACATTCAAGACATGAAAGGTTCTTTTTTTTCGTTCATAAAGTGACACGGGGGGAAAATCCTATGCACCGAATGCCTCACATAGCCGGCGGGCCTTGTCACAATGGTGATGCAAGACCTATACCAGATGTAAAAAAGATGAGTCAAAAATAGACATCCATTGGAAAAAAGAAGACTGTATTCAGTGGAATACTATGCCTAGACAAGAAATACTTACCAATTTAAATCATGGAACTTTTATAAGAATGCAAGGGCTCCGTTTAAGAACCAGAAAGAACTAAGAAGCAAAGACTAAGCATCAAATTCTTTGTAAACAGATAACAATGAGAGCTGGAAATTCATAAAAGTAAATCAAAGAACTCAGACTCAAATTGAAAGACATAATCAATTCAATAAACAGAGCAGAGGAGAAACTATACCTTTGGATGGGAAGAGTTTGAGAGAAGGATATGAACAAGTAGAGAGAGACTTTGGGAAAGGAAGAGATTAAGAAAGAAGTTAAATCGTCTGATCAAGATAAATCCTTGAGTAGTGGATAAGAGGAGAGATGGTGATGGACTGAAATGATAGGAATTGGCAAATACCGAGGAGGAGTTGCGCGCAGAGAGTGAAAATAAGAAGAGTAGGAGCTGTTGCATAAAGAGAACAGCAAATGACATATGATTCTTCCAACTCCATCAAAATCCATGCCATCTCAAGCTAAACCAATTTTTCCATTCCAATTGATTATCTACCAAGTACTTCTAAAGAAAGAAAGGGTCTGACTTAGAGTGAAACGATAGAATGAGCAAATAAAATGGATTGGGCAGAATTTTCTTACAATTTCAAATATATTAAGGAAGTTGGAATAAAAGAAAATATCCTTCAGTTATACGACTGAAAGGAAAGTAATCATAATTAAAAATAGTAATATATAAAAACAATATCATATATAAGAAATCATAATATATCTTTGAAACTTGGGTCTCCAAAATGAAATTATTACCTTCAACAAAATAGAATACAGAACTTTATGTAAAAAACTAAAACAATCTTTATGAATGACAAGATCGAGTAAATAATACAACTACAATGAAATCATTTTTCTTAATGAACTGGAAGAAACCTACAAATTGGCAGACTGAATACCAGTAGGCCCCTGCTTAAATATAAGAAAGAAGACCACCTACAAATTAGCAGATGGGGAAAGACAAAATAACAACTTCAATAACTCTCTTAAAAGTGAAATTATTGTAGAGTGAGACAATTGGTAAACCTTGCAAATTCCACACTCATTGTCTGCATGACTCATATACTATAAAAGTATAAACCACACTGTTTCAAACATGCCAACCGCTAGTCCTCTAAAGCTAAATGTACAAATTTACCTAAAAACATCAGCAGCTGCCTGAGAATCAGCACCCATTGCAAGTCCAAGATCGGACCTTCTCACCAGAACCAAGAGAAATATAAGCACCTAGAATATGATCACACAAAAAAAAAAAAAACAGCCATATGATCCATAGGATAGAATCCATACAAATTAAATTGGGTCTAAATTTGCTTTCAAATGGGTGATTATAAAAACAAAAACAAAAAAAGAAAGATTGGTAATTTATAGGACTCACTATCTTCCCCTGCTTGAACCATTCATCAGAAGGGCTTGGTCCATATGAATACTTTCCTGTCAAAAACTTACCCACTTCCTCAGTTACTAGTACTGAAAAACTTGGAAAGGCCATTTAGCAAATAAAAGAGGTAGTGGAAAAGAGAATAGACACCTCCACTGAAAGAGAAGCCATCACCCACTTGATAATCAACATCTATGTAATAATCCTACCACAAAAACATGGTAACAAATCAATCAGATGTACAATCACATATCTTAAGGACCCCAAACGCTTGACCACCTCCAAATAACTAAACATATAGACCAATCAGAAACCCTAACCTATGAAATCAAACCAAACCAAAAGCGAAAGGGAAGGTACTCACCAGCCCCGAGTTGAGTTTGATAGACGGCCCGAGAGCACCGTCAGCGAACAGAAGTCATATCTCCACCGCAGCTTTCTCTATTGCAAAAACTACTTCAACCCCTAAAACCCAAACAAATACAACAAAATTAATCCAAAAACTGAACCATAGAGATAGAGATGGGGAAGCGGCGATGAGATAAAACCTCAAAATCCCTAAAAACCACCAAGTTTGAAGCTTTTGATTGAAAAATTAGATAAGGTAAATACAAACAGAGAAAGAAAGAGAAAGAGATAGCGGCCGGAGTACCTGAGAGAGGATGGAGAGAGAAGCAATTGATGCATACACGTCTGGCGTTGGAAGCCTCGAAGGGCCGCGCATAGCAAAGAAGAGAGAGAGAGACCCCAACTGAATTTGGGAGAGACATATTCACTCACCTAATGACAGGATTATTGGCTTCGGCCTTTAGATCGATGGGATGGCATCGAGCGAGGATGAAGAGAAGAAGAGGAAACGAGACGAGAGATGGAGAGTCTGAAGAGATCCGGGTTTGGCCTGAGTTTTTATCTTTTAAAAAAAAATGTCAGAGTAAAAAGGTTTGGTGGGAAATTAGAATTTAGCTAAAAATGGCTGAGCGGGATTGTTAAGAAACACATCATTTACGGCACACGTGAAAAGCACGCCGTAAAAGATAAAAAATTAGTCTTTTACAGCGCACAAAAAAAGTATGTCGTAAATGTAATATGTCATTTACGGCGCACATGAAAAGCACGCCGTAAAAGACAAAAAATGGACGTCTTTTACGGCGCACAAAAAAACATGCCGTAAATGACCATCTTTTACGGCGCACACGATATGCACGCCGTAATTTACGCGTCGTAAAAGACAAGTTTTCTAGTAGTGGTAGCCCGTAGGTGACCTAATAAAGGAGGTGGCCTCACCAAGTGTTGAACCCTAATCCCCCTATACCCTGGGGAGCCTTTTGTCCAACACATAGATTAACTGCATGTTAATAATAAAATGATGCTTATTAAATGGTACCTCCTGCAGATTCTTTGTCCCGGAGACTGCTAATTGTGTTGTTAGTCAAATTTTGTTGTTGTTTAGAGTCAGACTGATACATGGACATGAGTTCACGGCGTGTCTTCTGCCTCTCCCTGGCTCGGCGGTTCTGAAACCAGTAGAATACATTTTTGCCTTCAACCCTCCCATAGTTTCGAAGCCGAGCAGCCACCTGTCGGATTTGTTGGGCCGTCGGTGTCTTGATCCCAGATCGATACAGCTCTTCCAGATGCATTATCTGCTCCGGGGTTGGAGTCCATCGGGAACTTCGAGGAGGAGCTGCAGCTGCCGGTTGTTTATCACTATAAAAACAATCACTGCTATTTCTGCCTTGCTCATTCGACGTCACTGGAACCACTGCATGCACATGAAATCATATTATCACCTACCCACAGAATAATCAGACCATCAAAGTATAATATGTATATATATATATATGTGTGTGTGTACTGTAATCATCTATATATGATTGTGTGTGTGTGTATACATCATCGGTACGTACTCTGATGGTGGTGGTTGAATGGTAACAAAGGGATTTGGGTCATGTTGGAAGTACAGCTACGTTTTGGAGCGAGTAGTAGTACTGCAGGCTGAGGATATGCAGCTTTGATCGAGAAGCACTCAGGCAGAGCCCTATTATTAGGGTCTCTACAACCACCGCTGCTACCCATCATCGTCCACAGCACTGATAGTACTTATTCAAACTATGATGGCTAACTAACAAGGGAATGTTTTGAATCGTGAGCAAAGATGGTAAGGGGATGGAGAGAGTCAAGTACCTGTGTGTATATATATATAGTTATATGTAAACATGCAGGAACAGCGGAGACAGAGATAGTAAATGGCCACAAGGACGGTTGCTAACGGCGGAGGCAATACGGTAATCTTTAATGCACTAAACGACAATGAAAGTTTTTTTTTTTTTTTTTTTTTTTTGAGGTTTGGACGACAGTAGTAACCACACACACACCCTCATGCAGTGTATCCCAGCGTAGCCGGACTAATCACTGCACCACAGACGCACGAACCTTGGTGTTTAATCAACCTAGGTCTCTTTCTCTCAAAAAAAAAAAAAAAAAATCAACCTAGGTCCCTCAAATCTAATGGCCACGGGGTGGAGCTGGGATTCGAACGCTAAATCTGGGGGTTCCAGACTAGGCCGCTCGACCAACACACCACACTACATGGTTGACGACAATGAAAGTTTACTGAGTAAATCTCTATTTTAACTGGAACTGCGGGACACGCATCGCTCTTTCGTTCCGCTATCCTGGATACGACGTCGTTGTCAACATTTACTCTGAGCATGAGCATAAAAATTCAACCCTTGGGCTCCAGCTGTCGCTCCCCGGCAAAACAAAGAAGCAAACTATTTCTCTAAATTTGGCGGGAAAAAAGTTGGCCCCGGATGGTTTTGGGCTTTGGAGGCAGCGACTCTCCTTCTCTGTCTCTTCTCCGGCAACGGCAATTGGCTGAGCTGGTTAGGACAACAACGGCAACGACGTCGACGTGTAACGGAGTCTTTTTCAACTATTAACGGTCGTCTTCTGCGCTTCTACTTCTGTGAGCTTCAGAGCTTCTGAGCCACAGTGGTGAACAGCAAATCGCCCACAAAATTTGCCCCACTTACTGAACAGTATCCAAAAACTCTTCAAATGAATAGAGATGACAATCCTTGTTCAAAACCCATCACTTAATTCTCAACGGCGCCCAGGCCTCACAAATATGCATTTACTTTTCAACAAAACCCTGTCTCCCCACAAAATAAATCCACCACCTTTGCTCTTATCCACTTCAGTTCAAATATTAGCCTAATTTTTGTTTTTGAAGAAAATTCGATCATGATTTTACTTGATCATGTTTGCTTTAGTTTAAAAAAAAAAATGTTCTTATTCATACTATTTTTTTTTTTATCCAAATCATTCATTTCATTCAACTCAAGCCAGAATGGCACGGATACATACCTTCCCTTGCCATCCCTAGACAAGTTTAGGACGTGGTATGCTAGCACCACCCATTAGACAACCAGTGCTCACTTATTCAAAAGCGAGCCTAATAACTATGAAAACTAAACATAGGAATTAGGCACAATTTAGAAAGAAAAAACAAAACTTTAAATTTTCCTTGCCCCAAACAGTTGGTCCAGGAGGAATGGAAAGACTGTAATGTGATGTTCTGAGTCGATCCTCCTAGATTCCAAAGACGAAACCATGAAGAACCTGAGCCCATTAGTGAAGTACCAGAATTCGTCGGGGTGCCAAATACGAAAACCCAAAGGACCCAAACTCTTGAAATTGGGCCACACCTGGGTCCAAAACGAGCAGTTTGATTTAGGCCACCCACATAAAATGGGCCACCTAAATGATTTGGACACCCCACCGGCGACCATGTTGCCCTTTGTCACCATCGACCTCGCCATCTTATGCTCTGCTCGGAGATCAGTGTCGGCTGCCACCGCTCCCAGGGAACGGAAACCTTCGATCACAGTCACAGTACGATGGAACACGCGATCACGTCCCCTCGAAGGTAACCCACCCCGATTGGGAGCACCCACTTTTGCGGCCTCCATCTCCGTCGCAACCCTAATCGCCGCCGCAAAAATGAGATGCAGTCGATCTCGTCTCCAGCCCGAGTGCTGAGACATGTCTCCCCATATCAGCCTATGCATCCAAAGCGGAGAATCAAGAATTTCGAATTTGAGACGACCCCGAGGCGGTCGAGCCCGTCCGATCTCAGCAAACTCATCCTCCTCAATATGCTTGCATCGGCGTTGAAACACCGATTTCACCACCCTCCTCATGTCCCAAAGTTGGACAGATCGGAGACTCGAATCAAAGCGCACAAGGCTTGCCTCTAGAGGTCTACCGCGGTCTGGACCGAAGTCAATCCGGCAAGGATCAGAAACCTGGAAAATTACAGAACTCTCGTGTTGTTGGGTGGTCGCCGGGAAGAACCAGCGTTGGAGGGCTGAGATTGGATCGTGGGAGGTGGAGCGGGTTTCTCCACTTAGGATGGAGACCAGTGGTTCTAAATATAGAAACAATTCTCGTCTTATTCATACTATGAACTTCATTATGGTCTAAATATAGAAAAAATTCTCAAGTAACATTTCAAGAATAAAGTTTTAATCGAACTAGATTTAGGACTATGAAAAATATGGTTTTGACCTTCATTCAAGATAGTGTATGTTGCATATTAATTTCCTCATCAACAAAATTCTAAGATTACTAATTTTTTTTAGGGAAGTAAGATTACTAATTTACTATATAAAAGAATCTTAAAGAATAAGCTTATTATAATCCTGCTTTATCTTCTGTTTTTACCTTCTTACCAAAAAAAATATATATCTTCTGTTATCTTCATGTCTGATAGTTGTTTCAAAAAATAAAATAAAAAGGATATGATATTTGTTTCAAAAAAACCAAAAAAAAGTATCCTGTCTCCACTGCCACAACATGGAATTCTTACCACTAAACTACAGAAACATCGTTGTATGTTAAATTCAACATAATCAATAAAACATTGTGTATTCCTTTAAAGGCCACGTAACAATTACTTCAGAGCAAGCAATAAGTTGGGGGTTTTCTCTTTAATTTCTTCTTACCCTTAAGTCTAGAAATAAAGGTTGAGGTCTCTGATTGAAATAATTATGTCTTTCAGGATGTACCGCGATAGACTCTCCTGTCCCCACAAAGGAAATAGAAAAGAAAAGGTCTGCAAAGCCAAATGATAAGAAACGAAATCTCATCACGCATGCAAAAAGGCAAAATAGACCATCTTATATATGGTTTAAGGTGCAGTAGTAGTACTGGAGCTATAGCAATCTACATGGACCATGGTCTATATTTATACAGGATCATCTTGTTTTCTCATAGCTCTTGCTAGCTCGAGTCACCCTACAAACAACGATGGCCGGAATTTTCCTTGAAAGCAGCTGGTAGTTGATCAGTTATTACTTGTTATTATTACGTTTGCACACACATTAATAGAGGCGGAGCGAGGTTAGGGCCATGTGGAACCCTCTAGCTGAATATTTTGAAAAAAAAAATTATGTAATATGTAGGTTAATTATATTAATTAGACTAGATATTATTGGTACCCTTTTAATGATATGTTATTACACTAAATTCTAAATCTATTTGACATCAATTATTCAATCAATGAATCAATGCTTTCTATTCATTCTTACTTAGTATATGTTAATCAAGTAACGATTTTCACACTACAAGAGAAAATAGCAAAAGCGAGGAATTTCATTGTGACAACCTAAAATTCGTCGCAAAAGCTTGGCAAATACGAGGAAATTTCAGTTGTCGCACATGATCCCATCGGCGACAACCAATTGGTCGCATAAAGTAGGAATTTGCAAGAAATTGACAGTTGTCGCCCATATGACATTATGCGACACCCAATTCCTCGCAAAATATCAATTAAGCGACAATTTCTACCAATTGTCGGTTAATGTTTATGTGACAACTTTAACTTCCTCGCAAAAGATTAATTAGGCGACGACTTCTGTGAATTGTCGCTTGATGTTTATGTGATAACTAGATTTCTGTCACTGATTTAGTGACCACTTCTGTGAGTTGTCGGTTAATGATTATGTGACAACCTTACCTTCCTCACTGAAAATCAATTTGGTGACAACTTTATTTGGTTGTCGCTTAATATTTATGTGACAATTTGAATTTCCTCTCTGAAAATCAATTTGGCGACAACTTTAATAGACAACTTTAATGTTATCTTGAATAATTGTTAATTTGGGAGATTTTTTTAAATTGCAGGAGGGTAATCCTTTGTCTTTCATAGACAATTGGGCAGCTATGTATCAAGATTCAAATAGCAATTGGGTTAGTGATGCTGCACGTGATAAATATGTAAGTATTGTTATCAATTTTGTTAAAGTCGTATTAGTTTTGGGAAAATAATTACTATTTAAATATATAAGTAAATAACATATTTATTTTTGTTTTTATATTTTATTTTTGTAGGATCGACTGAAAAATAAGAGAGAAGAGCATAAGGAGAAACTAACCCTGGAGGCACCAGAGGGTACTCCACCAGAATCTGTACAAGTTACTGCGCGTGATGAGATTCCAATCATGGCTGAAGAGTGTGGAAGGAAGGGAAAAAGAGTTCGTGGTTTAGGCTCGTTTCCTCGCATGGAGCTTCCAACTGTTACATCTTCAACAGCTGTGAGTTCTGAGATGAACGCACTACAAAAAAAAATTCAAATTGCCACGGCGCTGTGCCGTCGCGGAAAGTGAAATTGCCGTCGCAAAAGACCAATGGCGACGGCAATTGCGCCGATGTCGTTGGGGGCGTCGCCATTGATATTAGCGACGGCTAATGCACCGTCGCAAGCTTATTAGCGACGGCAAGACGTTGCCGTCGCAAGCATTTTGCGACTAAAAAATGCCGTCGCAAGTATCTATAGCGACGCCACCGACGGCTACCAAAGCTTTGCGACGGTGAAATTGCCGTCGCAAAATTTTATTTATGAATAAAAAAAAAATCTGGCATGCAAATATGCATTGCCAGATTTTTTTTTTTTTTTAATAAAAGATGTACAAAAAGGAATTAAACATATATTGAAAAGGGAATGTTACATTTTGATTTTTCTCATGAATGTTACAAAAGAAATGAAGCTCTTATACAAGAGTTTACAAGATAATACAAGGTACTTTTCTTCCTCTACTTCAAGAAAAGCTTTGCAGGGATCTTCCTCCATCTTCCTCAAGATATGTGTCCGTTTTCTATCTACATAGATAAGTGAAAAGTTTTCAGATAGAGAAACATAAATCAAGTGAAGAGAGGGAGGATGAGCATGAGAATTGGGACTACACTTACTGATATGAAAGTTCAGGCAAATTGACTGGTGCTTAAACCCGCGCGATGCTGCGGGGATTTTTTTTTTTCTCATGAAAGCCTGTAAAAGAGAAGACACAGGACAGAGAAGGCTATAGATCCAATATACTCCAAAAAAACTACAAACTCAAAAGTCAAAATAAGACAGGTTACAAATAAATCACATACATACACATAGCATATATGTGTTTCCAATCAGCAAAAGAAAGTATAACATTCAGTTTGGAGCATAAAGTTTATGCACTCCACTGGTACAATGAGATTTCTTAAAAGATATTATTTCACACACCTTATTCTACCAATTTCTATGGTATGATGCTATCAAAAACATAATTTCATCAAATTGGCAATGTCATTGAGCACAATAAACTACAAACACCCATTATGTAATTCTTTATTGGGTTGAAAATGAAAGATGTTTCTTGGTTCTAGAAAGAACCATTTTGAATAATTATAAACTGACTTTGGAACAATGAAGTAAACTTTTGACACCCATATTCCTGTTCTGAACACCCACATAGAACAGAAACGTAGAGTTTAGCTCTGAGTTGGACATAGATAAGTCACAAAGTGATTTCAGAAGATAAAAAGAATTGAAAAGGATATATTAGAAAGTACTGAAGCTCAACCTAAATTATGAAATGATAGTCTGTGCTGCTGGTTGTATTCAATATATGATGCATTTGCAGGTCAAATGGCTCATAGACATACCATGGAAATGAAAACAAATATGCATTAGGCATTTCTTCAATTTCAGGCACAAATTTAACCTAAAGATCACCAAGGTTTTGCATCAATATATTACCAGAAGACACCATATGAAGGGGTATCTTTGGTAATAACTGCTGGAAACAGATTCTTACCATAAACCCAAAATTTTAAACAATCTTGATTACTTTCGTATTCATTATTTCACCCAAAAGCAATCAACCATTTAATTTTTTTTTGTTCTGAAATTGAGTCGTGTTTTTAAGTAATATATGTCAGATATTATATATCATTTTAATGATACTCCAGCATTACTTTCATATTCATTATTTCACCCAAAAGCAATCAACCATTTAATTTTTTTTTTGTTCTGAAATTGAGTCGAGTTTTTAAGAAATATATGTCAGATATTATATATCATTTTAATGATACTCCAGCAGACTAAGCTATGTTGAAGCTACTGTATTTCCAGGAATGCCTTCATACTATGGGCAAGGGATAATACATCAGTCCATATACAATAGGCATTGTATAAAATCACTATTCCCACCTAGAAACTTGATCAGAGGTATCTGCAGCTATAGGTTTGTATAAAATCATTTGTATATTGAATATGTATCTTTGCGACACAGATAAATACTCAACATAATCAGAAAGTTTAATCAAAATGTTAAAACACTTTCTCAGACTTGCATATAGTTATCCTAAAGATTTGTTTAACAGATGAGAGAGAAGATTTTTTTTTTCATAATTAGAAGCTGTAGGAATCACAACAAACCTAATTCCTGGATATCCACTTTATCAAGAACAAATTTATAAATCCCAGATCAATATAACCTTCGACTCAATCTTTGGACATTATTATCTCCATCAATTCAGCATGTGAGAGTTCAAACAGAAGATTAAGAGACTATCAAAGTATCCATCATCAGTACAAACATAAATCTTGAGTTTTCATGTCATTGAAGTCAAATTTTGAAGACCATACCGCTGTACTACCTGAGGCTGTTGCGAATATCTTCACTCATCCAATACCCAAGTCCCACAGGAAAGAAACAAAATAAAAAGACGCTTGAAGCTTAAAATTGTAAATCCAACTATATTTTTATATTTAATCAGGAAAGAGGTAATTGTATTACCTAAAAATTAACAGTGTGTGAAGGCAGCACAAATATATAGAATTTACAGAATAAGCTCTCACAAACAGGGACATTCAAGTTTGAATTACTGACCTGAATTTAGATAAATTGAAAATCCTGACAACTGATGAGAAGAATACAATTTGTATTCCTTTTGAATAAGAAGCAGCTCAGATTGTTGGAATATTGTTTAGCCTGCCTTCATATTCTCACTGGAATATACTGCAAGCAGAACATCATGCAAATAAACATATTAATATATAGGAAACTAACCCAGAAACAAAAAACATGATGAAACCCCCCCCCCCCCCCCCCAAAAAAAAAAAAAAAACAAATGCCACAAAATTGCATGCAATCCGACAATAAACATAAATGCATAATTTAAACAAACCATAATGCATAAATAATCTCATTTGAGCTAAGAAGCAGCAACAATATTTATTCAAATACCTGAAATTGAACAGACACATAAACAATTAATTAACCAACCCCGAACGCAAGCCATAAGCCAATTACAGAAAACGCATAGCAAGTGGAAGAGTTATTGGTCAGTTCTATCTTGAATCTGAGCTCTGATGAACTTCCAACAGATTACTGTTTAAAGAAGTTGCTCTGCAATGCTGGTGAAGGATTACACAACGATAGTGGAGGGAAGTGGTGGAGGTTAGGTGATATATACACCGCAGCTAAACTCTACACCTAGAAAGACTTTGTTACGTGTAAGGAAACTGTTTTTTCCACTCCTTAGGGGGAAACTAAGCAAAAGTCAGAGCAAAAGGCAGGAGCAAACAGAACTAACTCTTAGATAAATGATAAGAGTTATCTAACAATTCAAACACTCGATCAAACAATTACGAAAACTAAAGCACCAAAATTTCAAAATTTGAGAAAGTAAAACTGAGCCCTAATTACGATACTTTAGCTATTGAGCAATTAAGTAAGCATTTCTAACAATTCTTCCCGCAATTTCCATGAAACAAATAAAAATTAAACATGATCCAAATTTCATAATCGGTAAAAATGTAAGCTTGGCTCAGATTTTGCAATCCCAAATCAAATGAGTTATTGGGTTTATTATAATTGGGATTGAATTAAAATTCATGGTGTGCCCTAAATCTAATTACCTGAGACGGATGAAGCCCTGAAGCTTGTGGAATCTTGTTCGTCTGCTTCTGTTTTCTGCAAAGCCCAATCCAGTTGCAAAGTGTCTGTGACTAATGAGAAGCCAAAATGGTGCTAAAAAGCACAAAGTTGCAAGCTTGGGAAATTGATTCTAGAGTATCCGAAGACCTGAAAGAAATTGTGAATTAAACCACAAATCCAAATAAACCAACCCTTTAATCATCGATTAGGAAAAACTGGTACATTCATTAAAACTCGTACATTCATTATTCGAACCAAGAGAAACTGAGAAAGGCAGCGAACAACTTACCAAGCTTGAAGATTTTTGAATCGAACCAAGAGTCCAAGAGCAAGACCAGTTGACCAAAAGCTCGAGACTTCAATTGAAAACCCAGAAATCCATGATAGAGTGAGAACCCAGATAGATCGATTGAAAAAAATAAACCCAGAAATTCAACTTACCAAATTCCAATATCTTCAACCCAGAAATCCGCGTGCTTCCGATGAACCTCACGTTTCTGGTGAACTCTCTCACCTGGAATATGAGCTGCAAGTCCATCGTGAGGAAACTAGTGCTAAACTAGAGGAGATCCAAGCTTCCATACGCGATTCCATGGCTGCTTCCTTCGCTAGTTTCAAAACCCTCTTATTGGATGATTTCAAGCAGCAGCTCACCTCCTTCATCAAAGAGACCCGCGGTACGCCTCAACCACAGGCCACTAAGCACGGCGATCGACGTCGACGTAGCCATCACCCATCTGCGTGTTTGCTCTGTGACGAGAGGAAGAGAACGAGAGAGGAAACCAGATCTGGATCTGGCTTTTATCGTTTTTCTTTCTTTTCTTTTTTTCCCCCTCATACTCGAATCTTATTGCCTAAAACAAGCGACGGCTTGTTAGCTCTGTCGCAATTGACACAAGTACATGCGACGGCATGTATATGCAGTCGCAATTGATAAGAATAGAAACGACGGTGATGCAAAGCCGTCGCATCTTATTTTTGAGTTCGCGACGGCAGCAATTGCAGTCGTTAAAGGAGGACCATTAGCTACGGCAAATCTGCGCCGTGGCCCTTTGCTGTAGCTAATTGAATTCTTTTTTGTAGTGACGTAATGCAAGATAAAGTGAAGAAGCTTGAATCAACTGTGGACACTATGCGGTC
Organism: Rosa rugosa; assembly: GCF_958449725.1. Lineage (NCBI taxonomy): Eukaryota > Viridiplantae > Streptophyta > Magnoliopsida > Rosales > Rosaceae > Rosa > Rosa rugosa. Next base: position 38,009,073 of record NC_084822.1, read on the forward strand.
ACAAAATGCACAGCTAATGACAATGTTGAAGAAGTTCATGATGAATAGCCAAGGTTGCTTTGCTGATACAGAAAACATTGACATGAATATCGTAGTACCCAACAGTGAAGAAGATGATGTCTTTGGAAGAGATGAAGACGGTGTCCAAAACAATGGAGATAATTCTGAAACAGAGGATTTGGAGGAAGATTTGTGATTCATAGTTATTTTTAGTAATTTTTGGATTAGGATTTAGCTAGTCTAGCTTGGCAAACAATTTTTCTTTTTATTAGCTATTATTATTTTTGGGTAGAATTTTGTAAACTCTATTTGATTTATGATTTAATAAATCTTTTATTATTATTAATAAATTAATTTTTTAAATATTCAAATTATTTTGAAATTTTTAAATAAATAATTATTAAATGAGACAAACAATCCAGCCTCATTTAAAGTCATTTGCAACAAACAATGATTCTTTTGCATATGTTGCAAATAATTATATGCAACATTATATGCGATCTTGCCTATTATTTTTTTCAACAAATATTTAATCTTGCATTTTATATTTTCGACAACTATGCTAATTTGACATATCTTTATAAAGATATTGGTGACAATCCAGAGTTGTCGTAAAAAGACTAAATTTCTCGCTTAATTAAATATGCGACACATTTGGGTTGTCGCAACCAGTTGTCGCGTAATGTGTTTTACTGATTGTCAAAAGCGACGAAATAACAGGGTTGTCGTTTTTTCAATATGCAACGCAATAAGTTCCTCGACGAAATTATAGGAGACAAATAAGAAGCCTCACATATAATTTTCTACAACAAATGCATATGTGTCACATATTAATAAATGCAACAAAAATGAAACCTCGCAGTTACTTTTTGCAACAAAAAAAAGTCCCGCATATAAATTTTTGATCAAATATATAAGCCTTGCATACGGAATATGCAACGTAAACGAGGACTCGTATATTAGAAATTGTAACAAACATAAAGTCTCGCTTATAGCATTCTGTAACGCACTCACTTGTCTTGCAATATGTCATACGCGAGGAACGAATTGCGTCGCTTATTGAAAATGCAACAAACATCCAAGCCCTGCATATGGAATATGCGACGTAAACGAAGTCTCATATATTAAAAATAGCAACAAATATAAAGTCTCGCATATAGTTTTTAGTAACACACTTGTGTGTCTCACAATTTGTTATATGCGAGGAACCAAATGCGTCGCATATTGAAAAAGCGACAACCGTGTAATTTCGTCGCTTTTGACAATCAGTAAAACACATAAGGCGACAACTGGTTGCGACAACCCAAAGTCGTCACATTTTTAATTCAGCGAGAAATTTAGACTTTTTACGACAACTTTTGGTTGTCGCCGATGACGTTTTCTCTTGTAGTGTCAATCAATTCTTTTGCGTAGGGTATTGCCGCAACTGTTTTTTTCTTTTGTGCTCAATAGACTTGAAAGTGTGCGCACGCATATATATTTTTCTTGTGAGAGTAGATCTCCCACGAGAAAATGATAATCTTGTCTATAAATTTATAAGGATTTTGATTAATTTTATTAATTGTCAATTAATTTTAGATGTGAAGTGCAGATTACTTCATCATGGTATCAGAGCGGGTTATCCCACGTGTACCTATCTTGCAGTCACACAAGCTCCGTGTTACTCAATATTTATTATCCACGTATATATGATTTAAAAACTCATCACACTTTTTGAACATATAAATCTGACGTGAGATATTAAAAACCTTATACATGAATTTGTAAAAAGTTTGGTCGAAAATTCCAGATAGTTTCCACGTGGATGTGGTGTCTGCATCAACTTGTATCAATCATCAATATTCATCATAAATATTATGAAGACGCAGTCGACGTACGCCAGATTAGACGTTGCCATAACTTGGCTGGTCCATAGCTCTATACATTATTGTTCTTTCGGGATGAAATCTGCTGTCCCCAAAAATACTGTGTCAAACCAGTCCCCATGCATTCATTGGTCCACAAAGAATAAAATATGGAACAAAAGATTAAGAAAATATTTTCTTAATCTTTATGGACCAATGAATGCATGGGGACAGGTTTGGCACAGGGTATTAGGGACAGCAGATTTCTTCCCTGTTCTTTCCTAATTAGTTTCTCCAATTTATTCTCATTTATATCTCTCGGCCACTCGCCAGCAACCATGTCAGCTGCTGTTCCTCTCTTAATTAATTACTTGGTTACTTTTCAGATCATTATTAATTGGACACTGTATACTTGATGATCGGATGACATGATTGGATGACATCAGAGCCATGAATGTTTTGCAGTAATAGCAGACCATCTTTCGTGTCCTATTCATTTGTATCATGCTCTAAGAGCATCTGCAGTGGGACCCAAATTGACTCAAAAATTTGAGTCTAAAAGTAGGGATTGAGGCTGCAATGGATCACATTCAAATTTGCTATCACTCCTAGGCGGTGATACCACCCTTCAATTAGAGGTTGCCATGTGTAATAATTCATAATAATGGTTAATCATGATAAATTTTAGGATTAATTCCAGATTACTCACTTCAACTTTGGGACCATCTTCATTTTAGTCCTTGTTCTTTTAATTTCATCAGCTATATCCCTGTGATTAATTAATCAACCGTGTCCGATTTTGTTAATTCCGTCAACTGATGACGTGGCAGGAAGGGGGATGCAAAAAGTCAAAAATACCCTTTTAGACTATTTTCCCTCCTTTTGGCGTGCATCCCTAGAAAAGTTTTCACCCCCCCCCCCAACTCTGCGTCCATCCCCAAAAACCTGAACTCTTATCCATTACGCTCCCATTACCACTAATTCAGTCTAAATTCTTGACTCCCATTACGGTCCTGAAAATTTGAAAACCCAACTGAACCTGGATTTCGTCTTCCATTATAGCTCCATCTTCAGACTACCTATCCCAATCTCTAGTTTGAGGTTGAAAGCACATGGCTGGTAATGAGATTGAAGAGTGGGTACCGAGAACGGAAGAAGGAGGTGATGATATCCCCAATTACGGTGGGTTTCGGTTTACCTCAAATTTTGTGTAACAAATCGATTAATGGTTTAAGGGTTTAGCTTGGTTGATAAGGGTTGAGATTTAAGGTTTCATATTTTAAAACTTTGGTTTTGAATGTCGGGTTTTGAGAATTTCAAAAATTTTCATTTGGGGGTTTCGATGAACAATGAGACGTAGGGTTTAGGAGCTTATTATTTTGGTGGTTTCGAGTTATGCCTGGGGTGATGTTTGTGTTAGTGGCTCTGCACTTTGGTTTATATACTACAGAGACCTTCACACAGTCAGAGAGTCCGAGGAGCCAAAGCCAAATCAAAACCCGTCCTTTCGAACACTCCGACGGATCACTCACACACCCATTTCTCCAACAACTCTTCTCTTTCGAGGTTTCGCATGATCTGAGTTTCCCAACTCCTATATTAAGTCCTTCTACATCGCCCATAACCATTCTTGATCCAATCATGTCTCACTTGGCTCTCTCTCAGGTAAAGCCCTCCATTTCAGATTTGGGTTTTTGATTGGTTGTGCTTTTGATCATAAAGAATGAGGCTTTGAATCAATTTGTGCTTACCCAGTTGGCAACTAGATTGATTATGCTGTTTTTGATATTGGGTTGTCATTGATTTTGCTTGCAGGTTTCACTTACTACTACTGTTCCTGCTGGAAGTGACTTATCTCTGAGAAGATCTGTGTTCAAGGTCTGATTGTTTTCTTTTCCTTTCTTTTCTTGGGTCTTATTGATTCATTGTATCTGTGTTTGGCTTTTCATTGTGCAAAAGATTGAGGCTTTTTTGGGTTACACTTAATATGAGCTGTCAAGTTGGAATCTTGAGGATTGTCAAATATGTAGTAAATTCTGAAGGTTTCTAGATTTTCATTTTCTTTAGTTTTAATTGAGATCTCCCCTTTTGGCCCTCCTCATCCATCCCTCCTCCCTCCATTCATGTTCCATTCTTCCAATCCTTCTACCGTTGTCCATTCTCTTCTTTGTTTCTTCCCACTGTCTCAATTTCTTTCCTTTGGAAGGTTTCATCTCTGCCCAGCCATGGTTTTAAGCGATTTATCGCTAGGTTTGTAACGACCTATACTTTTAATAATATTAAGAAAGTAAGATATAGTGATTTGTTTCATTATTTTCCAGCTCTTATATTTAAAATTCATTGGTTAAATTCAAGGTAGAACAGAGGTCTGTAAATCTAAAATTGTGTTTCTGAGCTTTTGACCCAGTTGCCTTTTTACTGAAAACTGTACATTTCGGTTGGGTATTTGAAGTTGGTGTCTTCATAACAGTTGTAGTAGACATCTTAAAGATCATTTCAGAACTGGAATCTCTTGAAAACGATTTTTCTAGAATTAGTTATGATTTTTCAAAGTTACAGGTCTGTTGCATCTTTTTTTTTTTTTCTAAAACAGCAGCACTGTCATGTTCTTTTTATTTCTTTTACTAGCTTTCTATTCAGTCATGCTTGAGAGCACCAATATTTTAAAACCAGACATTCCCAGGTTTCAAATGAAACCAGTCTTTCCCTTATCTTGTTGTAATCGTGGCCCATGTTTGGGTTTGTACTAGTTGGTTTTATTAATGAAGTTTGTTATTTCACCACAAAAAAAAAAAAAAAATCTGGTTTTGGTGGGATGTAGGGTTTCTTTATTGAAAGTTTGTCTTCTTGTGTTTATTACTTATGGAAATTGTGATTAAAATAGGATCCATTAAAGTATGAAATATCACTGCTGCCTAGCTATCTGCATGTGGACCTTGTTGGGTAGCTAAAAAAATGTTGTTGTCTTGTTCTATTTAATATTCTGTCTGTCAAAGATGTGCTGTTGTGGTACAAAAGGACTATATTTTTGTTGTTGTTTACGGAATAAATGGCTTTTAGTGTTGTCGGGTTAAAGTTTGGATAAGGATGCTAACTGTCGATTTATGTTTTTATTCCCAAAAAAACAAAAAAAAAACTGTCGATTTATGTTTGTCCTGCAGTGCATCCTGAGTTATTCACAATCAAGATGTACCATGGTGGAATTATTAGGGAGCAGCAACAACAACCACTGCTAAAAGCAACAACAAAGTCGAGCACTGCTTCACCCACTACACAAGCTGCTAGAGCAAACAGTAAAGCTTCTACCTCTGCAAAGTCTTCAACACCAACAAGATCATCACAGAGGATTAGAGCTGGAAAGGAGGCATGAAAATAGACCTAGGAGGCTGAGATTAGCAAGCCAGGTTATTTTATATTGATTGATGAAATGTTGCATTATTTTGTGCAACCTTGTGCTGTGTCACAAGGTTGCTGGGTCTAATCTTTTGTTATGATGATTAGAGCTAATCTGGACAAAGCAACTATTTCCAACTTTTTTTGTTGTTGTTTTGATGCGAAACAGTGAAATGCATCTTATTGGCTGCTAATTCTTAAGACAATGTCAGTATTACTCCTATTATTAATGACGAGCAGGTTGTGTTATTTTACAGCTTTTTAAACTCTATCTTTGGTTATTACAATAGTGCAGTGTTCATATGCCCAGTTTAACCCACAAAAGATGAAGTTTTGTTCCTTTTATTTGATTATGTAATAGAGGAAGCTTTTTGGAGGGAAAAAAGTTCGGTTGTATTTGAATAGTAGGATGTTTTTTACTTTTGTTGGTAAAAAATATAAATTGTCCATTTTAGCCCTTCTTGTGGGCCCGTTTCTGCATCCCCCCTCCTGCCACGGCATCAGTTGATAGAATCTTTGGATGGAATTAACAAAATCGGACACGGTTGATTAATTTTGAAAGCACAGGGGTATAGCTGATGAAATTAAAAGAACAGAGACTAAAATGAAGATTGTCCCAAAGTTGAAGTGGGTAATCTGGAATTAATCCTAAATTTTATTATCAAAAAAGAAAAAAGAGATTTGATAATAATAAGACTCTTATATTTTATTAATAATTTAATAGAAAAAAGCAGCAAAACCTCTACACCCAACCCGACAACAAGCATCCACTTCCTCCCTCACCGTCGAACTGCACGGTGGCTAACAAGCCAAAGTTTCTAATAATCCAGAAGCCAAATATGGCTTTGTTAATAGCAAAGTTATTTCATCTTCTTAATTTTTTTTTTGTTTTTTGTTTTTTTGTTTCTTATAGGTGATTAGTTAAGATTCTGATATATCATACTTCATTTTTTTCAGTCTCATGGGTTATTATGTATCATTCTATAATCTAATCTATTCTGGGTAGCAGAACAGCTCTTGGCTATTGAGCCATCTGACTCATCGGCTTATGTTCTCATATCCAATATGAATATTGCTGCCAACCAGTGGGATATATGCTGCATGTGAACGATGCTCGACAAATGATGAAAAGGAAGAATGTAAAGAAAGAACTAGGTTTCAGTTGGATAGATGTAAAGAACAACGTCCATTTGTTTGTGGTAGATGATACTTCGTTTAAACTCAATTATCCAGCATACAATTACAATAATCTGGGATCTTCATCTGAATTTGTACAAGAACAAGGGCAAACCATATCCAAGATCTCAAAAATTGTCGAAAACTCTCATCGCTATTCCATATTATTGGAGATCTGCTGGTTGGCTATTGGTTTTCATCAATGATGAAGAAGCTTAAGTCTCTAGGCATAGTCGCCGAGATTGGATAGTCGGAGGTGAGGTCTAGACGTGAAGGTTGAGTAAACGATGAAGTTGCCCAGCGAGAGAGAAAGGATGAAACCGGTTTTGGGTAGTGGAAATTGGATTCAGGTTAGGTATTTAATGAATAATTAAATAATAAGATATAAGAGTTTTATTTTTTAAAATCTCTTTTTCTCTTTCTCTATAGTTAACTTAATCATAGTTGTTGAAATTTTTCTTGTAATGAGAGGAAGATTCACCAGGTCCATCATTATTAAGCCTTTTAAACTCCTTCTCAAATCTGAAATTCTTCTTTCCATGAGCAGAGAGTGCCTCCCCTGTGTTCTTGGAGTTGCTTGATATTGAAATTCCAGCCATTTGTCGTGCTAGAGATTCTTGAAAAGACAAGAGATTCTCAAATTCTTCCAAAGAAGGTTGCCAATCCCATCCTTGAATTGAAGTAACAAAAGGAGTGTACTCCTTCTCAGCCCACGAATTATGTCTTCTCACACGAGCTTCAGAGATAGGCTCATCTAGATTTAAAATTGAAATATCCAAACACAAGTATTTAATCTTCAAGAAAAATTGAGAGATTGAAGGCTTGAATTTGCCAATTCATTCTCCAACATTTGCAGACGATCGATATCTTCCTTATTGAATAGTCTGTTTAGAGTCTCCCAAATATCATTTGCTGAGGTGCACTTCATAATATGATCGAACAACGCAGGAGAAATGGATTTCTTTAGCATGAACTCTGCCTTTGCATTCATAGTCGTCCACTTCTTCAAATCTTCAGCGTTTTCTGCATTATCCTCAAGCTGAACTGTATTTGTGTAATACCCCGAAAAATCTAAATTAAATTCCGTGGATTTTTAGAAATGATTTCACGATAGTGGGAGCGAGTACGAGGCTTGGAGAAGTTGTGGAATTAGTTCGAACGATTAATTTTCGAAAATGAACGTTATTTAGGGGCTCGCGAAAGTTGACTTTTTATAAGTTCAAAATTTGGGAAAACTTTCTTCATGAAAGTTGTAGAGCTGGTCGATACGATCGCGGGCATATGCGGAACGCAAAAATCGGAGTTCGTATGAATTAGTTATGATTTTTTGAAAAAGTTTCCAATTTAGTATAAAGCTTCCATTTTCGGAAATTTCCGAAAATATTTTCAGAATTTCCAAAAATGGAAACCGGCTGCAGATTTCCTCCCGAAGACGGAAATCGCCTCCAAACTTCCACCGGCCATATCTTCCTCCACCGGCCACCGATCCTCACCAAACTTCTTCCATTGGCTTCGTATGGTCCTTGCGCACACCTCTGTGGAAGCCTTGCACGACGGCGCGGCCTGTAGCGGCGGCGGCAAGCTTGAGCCGATTTGAGTTCGATTGTAGTCAACGCCGGTTTTCTCCTAGCTCCGGCCACCAAAACTCACGATCCTTAGCTCCCTGAACTCGCCTCAACCTTCTGATCATCATTTTAGAAGGATCGCACCTGGAGTGATCAGATTCACGTTCGTCGGAGCTCGCCGGATTCTGGAAATTTTCCACCACCACCGAAGCTTTTGATAGGTATATCTCGAGCTTCAGTGCATCGTTTTGATTGATTCTTGAACCAGTGAGTTCTCCTTGATGTTATTAACAACTCTCTAGAAGGGATCGAAGCCTGAAATTGAAGTTTTGACGTCGAAATCAAGCCTTGCCGGATTCTGCAAATTTCGCCGGATTCTGGAAATTTTCCGGCCACCTCGACTGTTTTAGGTAATTTCAACCACTTCCGGTCATTTTCAGCTTACATGATAGTTATGAAAGTTGTTAAGCATGATGAGAGGAAGAGGAGCAGCCCGGCCCCGACACCATTGGCGGTGGTCGGCGGCGGCTCTACCCTAACTCCGGCGGCCCTTTTCCGGCCACCTCCGGGGGTCAAAAATATAGTTTCTGTGTATTTTTAGATTCTATATTTCAATACGATCATTTCGATATATTATACGCAATTTTTGAATATCGTATGATTAAGTTATGAATTTTTAAGTTTCGATCGATTTCGATCGTTAGATTTGTGATCTGTGAAGTTAGGACCGTCAGATGGACTTGTAGTTTTGATATGATGATCTTATGACTGTTCCAGTGGCTTTGTGTGGTCATGGGCGAAGATCCGACCGTTGGATCTTCGTATAAATGCAAAACAGTGATTAGGGAGGCGATTCGTGAGAATCCGTCCGTCGGATTTTCGTATAAATTTGTGAAGATGTTAGTAAGGACGATTCAGGAAGATCTGACCGTTGGATCTTCGTGATGATTTTTGGAGGGTGATCCTAAGGGCGATCCGTGAGGATCCGACCGTTGGATCATCATTTAATTTCGATCCGACCGTTGGATTGTCGTTTGAATATGTTTTTGAGTTATTGGCTAAGTTAAGGTCATGTGTGATTAGGTGATTGACGGTCTCCCTTGGGTGAGCGGTTTTGGTGTACATTGTGTTGAATTGAAGACGCAGCGGGAATATCGAGGTGAGTAAATCGCACATGGTTCATTCACGAACCGAAATTCGGTGATTTTATTTAATTATGAAATTGTGGAAATTGTTTTATGAAAATAAATATTTGTTTTAAATTATATGGACTTGTTCGACTACGGTCCATAGGTAAGTAAAATGAATTTATTTATAAAATGAATTTTTGTTTTATTTCATGTGAACTATGGTGGTGTTAGTAATCATTCCTGAGGGAATGGTTTCATATATAAATATTTATGTGGAATAAATATTGGATGGTGTGATATTGGATGAAGTATTGATATGGTTAAATGAGTTATTATTCGAGCATTACTCTGTAGAAGATATAATTTATCTTATAGGTTGAGTTGAGTGTGATAAAGAGTAATTGAGTAAAGTGCAATAGTTGAGTCGTTGAGATGAGTTAAATGAGGAGTCGAGTGATTTGAGGCAAATATTTTCGTAAGGGTGAACCTTAGCCAAGGTGACACTCTACGATTCAGTTAGAGCTCTAGTCTGTCTGCCTTTGTACTGCTTGGGGGATAACCTTGAGTTATCGTATGCCCTTGAGTACACTATACTGCTAGGGGGATAACCTTGAGTTATCGTATGCCCTTGAGTACATCATACTGCTTGGGGGATAAACGAGTTATCATATGCCCTTGGGTATGACATACTGAATGGGGTGATTAATATAATTAATCATAAGCCTGTAAGTATGATATACTGAATGGGGTGATTAATATAATTAATCATAAGCCTGTAAGTATAATATACTGCATGGGATGATTTATATAAATAAATCATAAGCCTGTGAGTATATATTGAGTAAGAAGTTGTTTGTTTTTTAGTAGTCATTGTGAGATGTGAGTTTATTGATGCTTGAAGTGACGTTGTACACTTCAATTATGATGCAAAGAAAATACTTGAGTTGAATTTATGCTTGAGTTGATTTGGTTACTTTAAATCGTGCAATCCTTTCATTTACTCATACGAGCTTTGCAAAAAGCTTACCGGGTTTGTATTGTTGCAATCCCGGTACACTATTCAAACGGTGTAGCGGGTAATCCTACAGGTCAGGAAAATCAGGAAGGTGATCGAGCTGCGTAGAGTAGCTGCATTTGTGTGAATCTGACTTTCTTTTGTGAGGTGTGTTATGCTCATTGAGCTACATTTATATTTGGAGAGAGTGTGCTGTAATCAATAAACTCCTTGAGGATTTGGTTATGTAATATTGGGTGGTGTGAGGTGTGTTTGTTCTGAGAAAAAAAAAAATTTCAGAACGTTATTGTAATAATTATTATTCATGTTTCGGATTTGAATTTGTTATTCAAAATTCGGGGCGTGACAATTTGTTCCACCAACAACAGCCCACAGTTCTTCACCAACCAAATAAGACTCCATACAAGATCTCCACATCTTATAATTTGATTGGTTGAGCAGCTCTATGCCAAGTCCGACACTCCGACTTGAAGACTCCATCTCTTGCAGCAACACCGGTTGATCTTCTTCACCAAGGGAATGAAACGGCACCTACCGCCCTTGGGGCTCTGGTACCATGCATAAAGAAAACAGTAGAGAAATTCCTTCTCTTGCCCAAGATCAAAAACCAACACAGAAGAAGAACAAACCAGAAAACAGATACACAAAGAGATGGCTGAATGAAAAACTCCACTACTCAAAACAAAACTGGATACAGGGGAGAACTACAAGACCTGGAATGTTCATGTATTCAAAACAAACTAAGCACTTTTAAATAAAGACTAAGGAGAGTTTTAGACACAGTAATACTCTAGAGTCCTCTAGCAAATACAACATTGAAAATAACAGAAAAGTAAAATCATGCTGCAATACAAAACGTTTTGAACTTTAAACTTAACAAAATCGTTCCAACTAAGAGATAATGGTAGGAGAAAAATGCTACCTGTGCAGGACAAAATTATGTAGTACAGAAGATGGTTTATTTTTCACTTTTATGTTTTGTTGGCTGTCTGTGCTCTTTTTATTGTAGGGAGTTATGACATTGAGCTCTATGACTTTTGTCCGACTTAGAACCCTAGCTCAAATTTGTATGTTTCTTGTAGCTGTTAACTGATTTATCCTGAAGCCAATGATTTTATCTTGAACCAGGATTCGACGGAAGGTGGCACCAGAGCCCATCTATGTATCTTAACATGACCTGAAAGTTGACGTCTAGCTCGGTTTTGTGGTTCTGCAACTCAAGCTGATACACCTGTCTTCTTTACAAAACTTATGGTCACACTGTAATCTATATTGCTTTCTCTGGATTTAGGTTCAAATAATGCAGATTAGTAGTAATGTGGTCACATTATCTCCTACAATAAACAAATTTGTTAAGTATCATTGTGGATGTTCTTGCAACATGTTTAAATTGCAGATGTTAAATGCAAACTTAATTTTACTTAGTTGATGGATGCTTATAATTACAAAGACAATCCTCGAGATTATATATGACCTCTGCTACTACAATTTTTTTTCCCACGTCTTGTATATTTTCGGCTGGGAGAAACTGTTGGGATTAGTCCTTTATGGACTCATACACCTGGGTGTGAAAACTTTGAAGAAAAAAAATGAAAAAAAAAATCCTATGAGGAGAAACCTCACTATTAGGCAGAAATAAGCCCAACTAGCCCAACATTAGTTCAAAACACAAGCGATCGAGGCTATGGCCTATGGCTTATGAGGATTCAGCCGTGCGGCTCTCTCACGGAAAGATATTCCAAATTCCCAAACTCAAGGGAGCGAACCCAAAACTTACTCCCTAAAATAAAAAGGATTTCCAAGATCATGATTTTTCACTAAAAACTGTGGATACAAATCGCATGTTCTTACTTTCTCAATCAAGTCTCCACTTTCTCAATCATGATTTTTAAGCAATTCTCCAACCGGTGGAACTTGAAAATCTTAACCCGATTTTTTCTTTACTATTTTCCAAAGTTTGAAGAAAGTGCATAGAAAGTTTGAAAAAAAAAAGTGTTACTGACAAGGTTTGGCATGTTTTTGAAATAAGGGCCGGTGCGGCTGCCCTTAAGCCTTCATTAATGAAACCATGGAATACATGGGGGGGACATGAGACCTAAACCCCAAATAACAAAGTACATCAAGAAAACTTCCTGAGATAATACCAGGAGCCTCAACTACAAACATGTATCCGAAAAAGCACCAACTAGCAATGAGCGCACTACTGGCATCTCGAATTGCTTTGACATAACGGTGACACGACGGAAAAATAACCTGATCTGTAACTCGATTACAGCTTAGCATAATTTCCATAAAAACAGATTTCCCATCATGTTGCCGCTGGAAAAAACATCCAGCGACACTAGGTTTCCACCTACCACTAGGAGGCAACGACCATTTGACAAAGCAAGTAACTCGCCACCAACCTAGAGCAGACCAGGCATAAGAGATGCACATACCGGCACAGAGGCCACTCCAAACTACCCTTACTCGAAAGAGAAGGGACTTATTTGAGGTCAGAAAGACCCAAAACCTGCAGGAAAGTAAACAACTGAAGCAAACAAACTGAACAGAAAAAACTACACACAACAACCCAAGCAAACCGCGAGGCCCAAACAAATCGACCCGGCCCAACCACCACCGCCCCCAAGGATGCCTCCGGTGACTGCACGCCAGAAGCAGCCGGCAAATTGTGTCCTGCAACGCCCCATCCGTGTCCCAGAGCCACTCCAACTGCCCCAGAAACAACACGGAACCACGCCTGCAGACCCACGTCCTAACCCTAACCCAGATCGAACCAGTCTCCACCCACCTTCTAACCCAACGTCGCTGCAACGCCCCAGCCGTGTCCCAGAGCCACTCCGACTGCCCCAGAAACAACACGGAACCACGCCTGCAAACCCACGTCATCGACCTCAGATCCACCCAAACCCAGATCGACCCAGTCTCCACCCACCGTGGACCACGCTTCCAGGAATCCCTGCCAGCACCCACCCACGCACGACGGAGAGAAGAATCCGATCTGGAAGAACCGCCCCGATCCAAGACAAAGCAGTCGACCTCCTTCCCCGAGCCAGATCCCCGCCAAAGAGCCTCGCCGCTAGTCTCCATCCTCATCCCCTCCCGGACCGGAACGCAGCGGCAGGGGGCCCGCCGGCGTTCGGCCGGGAGAAAAAAGCTCGATCTCTGTTTTCTGTTTTGGTTTCCGCGCGTGAGGCGCGTTCTTCAAGTGGGGTTTTGGGTATTTAGGTTTGGCATGTTTTGGTAAGTCATGGAACCTTCAAACGTGCTAATAATCTTTTTGGAAAAGAAAAAAAAAATCCCTATGCATGCATAAGCTTACCCATTCATAGAGCATGAATTCTCCAAATGTGTTTGAACTTAAAGATCGCAAAACACCGAAATATTAAAAGAAGTTATTGGACTATTTATACAACAACGGAAAACTCTAAAAATATAGGAGACGCAACTCATGTGCGTCTGTAATAACTATTATGGGTAACAAAAATATTGGTTTGTCACCTAAAAGTCGTCAACATAAAAATAAAGGGAGGAGACAATAAAATCAATTCACATACTCTCTCTCTCTCTCTCTCTCTCTCTCTCTCTCTCTCTCTCTCTCTCTCTCTCTCTCTCTCTCTCTCTCTCTCTCTCTCTCTCTCTCTCTCTCTCTGCAGTTTTGAAATGCTAAACAATGCTCCTTAATTTTAAGCCGAAATACATGATGCCCTTGCTTGTTTCGATTATGCTTAGTCGAGGCTCTCAGCTCCCTCATGGAGTTTTGTCGAACTGGGCGTCGAGGTCAGCCATAGGCTAATCACCCTATCAACGTAGCTTGTGATGTTGGTGATCGATAAGTCACGATTCACGAACAATCATCCAAATTCATGGTCGGGATAATTTTCCATTGCTGTTGGTATACAGTTTCTAGGGTTACGTTTGTCAGCTTTATTTACAAGTCTATGGAACCCCGCACGTACAGGTCAAGCTAAATAGAGAGACAGTGCTATGCTCACCTCGCGTCATCAATTATATCACTAGTAACTAGCAAGTGAGCCCCGCGCGATGCTGCGGGGTTGTTTTCCTGAATTTATACGTAATAGAGTGACTCATAATTTAAGAAGCGTTAACTGAAACTGTTTTTATTTTTACAAATTGCAAAAGGAAAATAGAGTATAAAAAAAAAAACTCATCCAAAAAAAAAACTTGAGCATTAATCTAACAATGATTTGAAGTCTCCAAAACATGCTGCAAACGTAAAAACCTAAAATAGGCATTGTTTTAACCATCTTTTTCTAGTCCAAAGAGATCGAACATAGAGAGGTTCAAAAACACATGCAGTATATTAAAGCTGAAAGTGAATCCAAGCTATTCAAATCAAGTGTATAGAAGAAATGTGAAATAGCCAAATAATTGCATGCAATAAAAAGTGATCTATCATTTCCATAACAGATGTCCTGGTTCTGACACTCTTCCTGAATCCCATCTTCAAGTACCGCTATATCTGGATTTTTATCTGCTCTGCAGTAGTTTCATTATCTAGATCATATGGCTTGACTTGGTTTTTAGGTTTTTTTCTCAATGCCAATAACTGTATCAATGTTGGCACATTCTCATTTGAAGAGTAATCAGTCCCTCTCTCTCTCGCCATCTTGTGAGGAACTTTTAGCAGTTGCATTTGTGTCTTTACCTCATATATTTCTCTGCTGCTCTCTATATCAATGCTTGTGGGTCTTTCACCTTTAGGATTTGGCTTGGTTCTGTTAATGCCAACAGCCTAAATAAAAGAACAATGGTATGTAAGGATGACATGCAATAAGATAAAGTAGCTAGCTTGTAAACTACATTTCGATTTAGTTTCTTAATCCACAAACAGACCAAATTGCAACTATAACTTTCATTGCAGATCATACACCTAAAAAGTATACAGCTTCTAATATTGATGTGTCTCTAACTTCCCTCGCAGATCATAAATTCTCTATGTTGTGAGATTAGTTATGATGATGTCTTCATGAAAAACCTTATTCTCAATTGGAGGCTATAAACCTCTAGCGGTGAGGGTTTCCTGCTACTTTTCTTTCAAAACAACTTGAGTAGTTGTTGCGATATCTTTGAGCCTGCTAAAGGTTATTTGGATTTTAGGACTACTCTGAAAAGCTTAATGAGCCACCATTGTTACTCTTGTTTGTATAAGTGGCTCTCTGTTAACAGATGGCTTAGGAAAACACATTGCCGCTCCCCTTATTCATAGATGAATAACTAAGGCCACCTATTTAGCTGTCTCAGGCAAGAGTGGTTTAAAATGAGTGTTCTGGGCCCTTTTCGGGCATGTGCTTCTGGTGGTTTACACGATCTGCTCGAAACTCCCTGAAGTAAAAATGTCCAAACCTGTCTTGCTTATTGGAAATGTGAAACTCTTTCTATAGAAGGTAGACTTAATTAACTGGGTTACCTCCTTCATTCCAATTTACTAATCAATTGAAATGTATAAATTTTGTTTCCGCATCCCTCTAGCATGCTAAATGAACAAAGAAAAAAAATACATAACAGTATTTACAATCTAAAATCAGAATAAGAAAGAAAAACTTTCAAATTATACACGAAGATTCAAGAGGATAAATCAAGAAACCAAAGGAAACAAAGCAGAAACAAAATCAAAGGAGATTTGCAACAATTTTGCAGCTCAAAACCTTTGAAAGGTGACAACCAAACTGTGATTTAACTGTAGGACGCAACTCTCATTACCATATACAATTCTAGAATAATTGAAGTTATCAATATAATCAACATTATCATTTATCACGCAAAAAAGAAAATATCTGCTTCCCAAAATAGGGTCCAATAACAATGAATAGTCAGGTACCTTGATCCACTTAGTAACAATGAATTCAATATCAGAGATTGACAATAACAAACTAAAGATTGAGAACAATAACAAAAGTTAAACTTGTTAACTTCTCCATGAAAACTAAAGTACTGATATAACCTTACCAACAAAAGCTCTGATAACAAACTTCCTCCCTAACTTCAGTCAGTCTCAACCCATTCTTCCTCAAGTAGAGCTTACATCGCTCCACTTTCAATTTCTCAATCTGTTTGTCTGCCACCAAACAATGACAGAAGATTCATCAGTACACCATAAAAATTGAACATGACCATTTGTTCTATCATTTTGCTGTTATTAACGGGATGTGAAGGATATACATATATACATTTATCTGCAATGGGCAGCTTGTCTTCTCTTTGTAAAATTGCTCAAAAGGGTAAACTTTAGTAGAAAACTTGGCATGCATTGTTTTGAAAAGTAAACATTTCAAAGCTCACCTTGAATTATCTTCTGGACATGTTCATAGCTTTCAGCATCATTCTGATTAAGCTCAGGCGCAATCATCTACTCCCCATCAAGGTCTTCTTCAAGATCAAAAACTTTCACAATATCTATACCCACGGAATTTCCAACTCCTAAACCATAAATTATTATCCTCAGTCATAAATCAAAGAACCCATTAACAAAAAAAAAAAAAAGAATGTCCAAATATCACTCACCGGGCCTTGGATGTAGTATTGATAGAGAGCTTTGAGAACTGGGCATGGATTTCTTCAAGGGTGCTGTAACTTGGGTCCTTAACTGAATCATCGGAATTGTATCCCGGGTCCGATCCTCCAGTTTCTGAGCAAGGCCGTGATCGACAGTAATTCCCCAAATCAATCAGAATAGCCTATATGAAATTTTTTTTTAAAAAAAAAATCCAGCAAATACCTCTTAAAATGGAAAAGATCTGCTCCCCTTGGACATGATAAGCTGTACACTGTCTCTCTGACTGATCTCCATTGACCTAAACGCAGAATCGCTCTCTCACTCTCTCTTTCTGAGAAAATTATATTGTTCTTACGAAGCTGCTACAAACCCACACGGCAGCACAGGACGCAAACAGCTGGAGGGCACAATCCTGTAAAAAGCACGCAGGGCCAAGGGCAAAACAGTCACAACACTATTCATAAGGAAAACCTTGCTTTAGTATATAGTATAATACTAGAAAAATTAACCCGCGCGATGCTGCGAAGCAAAACATTGTATTTCTTCTTCATT
Organism: Rosa rugosa; assembly: GCF_958449725.1. Taxonomy (NCBI): domain Eukaryota; kingdom Viridiplantae; phylum Streptophyta; class Magnoliopsida; order Rosales; family Rosaceae; genus Rosa; species Rosa rugosa. The sequence goes on from NC_084822.1 coordinate 38,026,265, forward strand.
TTTAAAAAAATGAATTAAACGATAGTTTTAATAAACTGAGGCGAAATTGTTGATGAGTTGATTGACATTGTAAGACGATAATTGATTCAAATACACGGGATCTTATCAACAAACAGGGAATGGAAAAATAACTATTATGTAAAGCAACCACAACAGCGTCAAAAACTTATAAGCCGAAAATGCTATATCCCTGTGATCATGGTACCATTACATAGGTGCAACCTTGTCCTGCAAAAGCAACCCATTCAATTAATACCAACCTGCTAATACAGATTCAACTTGTGCAACACATGAAACTACATCAAAGTTTTCGTATGTAGGAAACTAAATTTACAATCAGTAAAGTGCATCGTTGATAAGATTTTATATGAAGCAATTTTAAACCATAAAAAAGGCTACAATTTATCATCAGCAACTCTCCTCAGTTCCACACTAAACAAACAAAAAGCAGTAAATTAAACACTGTAAAATTCCAAAATTGCTTAGTTTTCTATTGCTGTTCAGGTTTCCAAAAAAAAAAAAATTTGACGAAAATAGAAGGGATCAGACCTTGCATCGTTCGTCTCTGGTATTAGGAGGGAGCCTTCCAAAGTGGTTTTGAGAGCTTCATCTGAGAAACAAATAGTTATGAGGTAAAATTTAGACCATACGCTTTAAACCACTTTATTTAGAAAGAGGATAACATTACCATGCGTTTTTTTTACTTATGCTCAAGCTGTAATCAGTCTTTAATCAATAGTTGATGAGCAAGACTCTTACTCATGCTCCAGGGTTGTTTCTGGGTTTTTCAACGCGCTAGAGCCATGGAAACTTGTCTTCTTTAGGATCTCGATGACATCAGAATTCCTTCTTAGCTCATCACCCTCCGATCCTTCTCCCTACAAAAACAGTCCGGCTAATTTCCACTGCCAATACGAAATGATACAATGTAGATTTCTTGACTACAAAAACAGTCTGGCTAATTTCCACTGCTGATACAAAATGATAGAATGCACAGTTCTTCAATAAGATCGAAAACTATCTCCTACTGCCCTCAAGCAAAAAACACTACATTCACTAAACACATAAAAGAATCAAATTTTGATGATCTAATCAACAACCTTGCCCTCAAGCAAAAACACTACATTTACTCAACATACTCAGAGGCGCTTCAGCCACATCATTTTATACGTGTTAAGATGAACAAAAAGTTGCTGCTCATACTTTGTGACTCATAAATAATAGCAGTCTCAACACTAATGTGTATAAAACAAAAGGAAAATTCTACAATGTGTTAACGTATGACATGCATACAATTGCCTTAAAAGTTGTAAAATGAGTCCTCAAAATAGTAATATTAGTCCTTAAAGTGGTAACATGAGTCCTTAAAGTGGTAAATTTTCTTAGTTACCACATGAGTCCTCAAAATAGTAATATTAGTCCTCAAAATGGTAACATGAGTCCTTAAAGTGCTAAATTTTCTTAGTTTACCATATGAGTCCTCAAAATAGTAATATTAGTCCTCAAAGTGGTAATATGAGTCCCTAAAGTGGTAAAAATAGTTGATGTATGAGAAATGTTAACATACCATAGCTTTACCCCAAAAGGAAATACAATAATGTGGCACAGCTCACAGAATTACTTCCACGTTCAGTGTAAAAATTATAAGCAGATATGTCATGTTGTAGTATTCATACCATGAGTAAAAGTGGATAGCAACAATTACCCAGATTTAATCGACTCCCAAAAGCCAGCCTTGAGTGGATATGTCTTATGAATTCTGCTTCCTGCGAACAAAAATAAGAAAAAGCTTAAAACTTTTCCATTGTAGCTCACAGAAAAGGGTAATGACTAAACTCTTAACACTCATTAAACTGCAAAAATGGGCTAGTATGCATACCTTTAATAAGGCTGTGGCTTAATTTCCAAGGAACAATAACTTATTTGATACTTGACGACCCAATTCAAATGAAGCAATAGGAAACCTGCCACAAATATAAAACGAAAAGGGCATCACTTTCTTGAACCGATAAACACACATTCTACTTCACCATCATTATCAAGTAATTGCACCTTATGGTTGGAAAAGTGCCTACAGATATTTCCATAAAATTCCTAATTGTACTTACAGAACACATTAAACACAGAGCAGAAAGCATATATCTACACTTTACATACCCACAACTTTGAGTTGAACAAAACTAAGAATCAATGTCCAAAAGTCTCAGCAAGTTAAAAGTGCATTTAGCTCTAAATTTTACCATTCTGACTAAACACAGACAAAGAGTTGACATTTTTCTCCTTGAATGCATTCACCCAGTTCAAATAAACATAAGATACAATGATAGAATGATAGAAATTAGCAAACTGACTATACCCAAACACTAAAATTCACGGACCAGTAAAAAGATTGAAGCTTTAATCATAGCAACTGATATATACCTTGATTTCTCCGAGTTTGATTTGAAAGGGGGAAGCTTCCTCCCTCTATGCGGAGGCTAAGTTGGACATATTGGACATATTGAGGAACAAAATCCTAGCTTTTCTTTCGAGATTTCAGTCAGGAGAAAATGATATTTCCATTCCAGCTAGAAAAAGATGCCATAAGAGTTGAAGCTCCTTGAAAAATACAGGTATTGATAAAATATTTTATCTCAATGAAATTAACCAAAGAAAATACGATACTCGACACAAAGATTTGCTAACGCAGTGTAAACCTCTCCACTGAGGAAACTTCATTGCGTGGCTTTTAACGTAGCCAACACGAAAAAACAATCCAATATTAATCAAAGGAGTTTACAATATACAAGTAGTGTTGTTCATAACAATCACTTTCACTTAGCAACAAATGCTAACTTGATTTATAATTGTTCTAACTCTTAATTCAACATTCTAGGCAATCAATCTTCAACCTTCCTTTCTCTCAAATGAATCACTGATCTTGAGAGTGAATATGAATGATTATGCAATATCACACATGAAACAAGTAAAGAGGGTTTTTAGAAAACGATTTGAACAAACCAAGTAGTTCAATAGAAAACAATTTATGCCGTCCAAAAAAAAACCCACTCAAACTTTAGTTTTGAAACCTTTTTATAAGGGAGAAGAACTCCCCCTCAATCAAATCTTCTCTTAATAATTAATTAAGATAAACATGGAAAGGTTTAAAACAGTTTTTGAATATGCAATCGACATTTTCCTAAACAAGATCTCAAATTGATATGTATGTTAAAAACCACTTTAATGCAAAGAGATTATTGACTCAAAACAACCGATATGCATATCAATTTATACCAACTGATATGGAATGAATACACATTAAACTCAAGATCAATGACTCGATTTGGCTTGATCTTTTCTTTAAGATCCGATCTTGTAATCTTTCTCTTTTCTTGAAGCTCCGGTTTCCTTGTCGTAATGGGAAATCATTTGTTGAATGGCAATAGGCCAATATACTTACAATCTCCCCCTTTGGGCATTCCCATTCAACATATGATTTTTCCATCCTTTTGTCCTGCATGTTAGTTTTCATAGATAAACGCTGATTACTAAACAAAGAGTGCTACTTGGATTAAGGAATCAGTTTCCATCCTTTTCCAGATCCAAGTTGCCAAAACAAAACAATATATATATATATATATATATATATATATATATATATATATATATATATATATATATATCTTAATATTTATATACTCACCTAAGAAGAGTATAAATACAAAGTTTGTAGCAGTTGTCTAATGGGCAGCTCGTGTTCCAGTGGTAAGGAGTTGAGCTCTTATGAAAGAGGTTGGGGGTTCGAACCTCATGCCTTCCAAGATTTGTATATTTTGTATAATTATTCGGCCTCGCCTAAAGAGAGTATAAATATTATATTTGTAGCAAATATTTAATTGGCAGCTCGTGCTCCAGTGGTGGGGAGTTGAGCTTTCATGATAGAGGTTGGGGGTTCGAACCTCATGTCTGTCAAGGTTTATATATTTTGTATAATTATTCGGCCTTGCCTAAAAAGAGTATAAATATGAAGTTTGTACATAACATATTGTGTATAGCTCCTGCTCCAGCGGTGGGGAGTTTGGCTCTTGTGAAAGAGGTTGGGGGTTCGAACCTCATGTCTGTCAAGGTTTATATATTTTTTATAATTATTCGGCCTTGCCTAAAAAGAGTATAAATATGAAGTTTGTACATAACATATTGAGTATAGCTCCTGCTCCAGCGGTGGGGAGTTTGGCTCTTGTGAAAGAGGTTGGGGGTTCGAACCTCACCTCTTTCAAAGCTTATTTTGTATAATTATTCGGTCATAAAATGACCATTTTAGCCCTCAAGCTTATTTTGTATAATTAATCCAAAAAAAATTTATTAAAAAAAAAAAAACTGAGGGCATAATGGACATTTTGGTGTCAAAAATTGACGTCGTGTACTGATAGTGGGTCGAGTTTCAGATTTCGTGTACCGAAATGTTTGGTTTGAAACTTTGTGTATAAGAATTATTAGTGGCATTTACTTGGTGTACTGTTTGCGAAATTTTCCCTACGCCCATAATGTATACTAGAAGAAAAGCACCTGCTCCCTATTATGGTGCGTCTATATATGAAGGAATAATGCTCATTGCTCATGTCATGGGTACAGTATGACTATCAAGAGAAAAGGTCGGCAAGTATTGTAATTAATGACCGAATCGTACTACAGACAGTGGCAGCATGAATACACTACTAACCAACTATTGAATTTACATCAATATGAATGAATGATTGAATTATATCAAATATATTTTTTGTTTAGTATTGAATTATACTATGCACCAAGATATTGAATTATACTATGCACCAAAAAAAAAAAACTATTGAATTTACCCACCAACCCATTTAGTTTTTGTTTTTTTTACTTTATTGACGAACATTTAATGATTTAATAATGGTCCTCATAATGTTTTACAGTGAATAGTCCAAGAGTAGGAGTACATCCTACTAATAGAACGGCATTTTATGATACACAAATTCGAAAACCTGTGAACAGATAGGTAAGCAATTACTAATTAGCAAATCCAGTTTGCCTACTTTCTTCATATATTATGATAAATTAATGGAAGTGTAATACCCCGAAAAATCCAAATTAAATTCCGTGGATTTTTAGAAATGATTTCACGATAGTGGGAGCGAGTACGAGGCTCGGAGAAGTTGTGGAATTAGTTCGAACGATTAATTTTTGAAAACTAACGTTATTTAGGGGGTCTCAAAAAGTGACTTTTTATACATTGGGAAATTGGGAAAACTTCCTTCATGAAAGTTGTAGAGCGCGTCGATACGAGTTCGTGGACATATGGAACGCAATATTCGGAGTTCGTATGAATAAGTTACGAATATTTGAAAATTGGGATTTTCTATAAATATGAGAAAAAAATCCGAATATTGCAAATGAGGACAGAATTTCTGAAACTCCAGAAATTTCTCCCCATTTCTCTCCCGAGCCCAGCCGCGACCCCCTCCCTTCGTCACCTTCGTTCTTCCTCATCCGGCCACCGATTGATGTGAAACAAAGTGGGGTTTTCTGGTCTCGACCCCCTTTACGAGTTTGTAGAAGAAATCGAAGTGAAATACGAGCTGTATGAGGCTCTACAAGGTCGAGAAGAGAGCCTCGTCGGAGACGAAATCGCTCTTCCCCACTTTTTCTGGGCTCTACTTTGTCTGGCCATATCTTCCTCTACAGGCCTCCGATCGACCTGATTCCAAAAGCAATTTTTCTCACCGTGAAGTTTTCTACAACTTTCCAGAAGACATCGACTTGAGATAACTATCGTGGTGGCCGCTAGAAGACCGAGAAGCCGCACAGCCCGAGCTGGAAATCGTCTTCCTTCGCCACCATGGTTCTCCCAGCTCCGGCCACTATAGCTCGAGTTCTTTGAGGGCTTTTCTAGCCCAGAGGAAGTAGAAACTATCCCCAAGAAGGCTTGCAGCGATTTGATCCGTGGTGATCGAATTTTGGAGTTTCGAAACTAGGGTTCATCGGATCCGTCGACTTCCAACGTAAAATTCAATCTTTTGGCTTATAATCTGACTTTGTCTTAGTTATGAAAAGTGAAATTGGAGTTGAGATGAAGGACTTTCATGTTGTGAGTTTTATCAAATTTTGACTTTAGATGGGCGGCGGCGCCGCCACTGTGATGGTGGTTTCCGGCGACCTCCGGCCATTCCAAGGGCAGCTTCTGTCCATTTTTGTGTTCTACGTGTCGATACGATCGTGTGCATATATAATTCATAATTTTTGGAGATCGTATGATTAAGTTATGAATTTTTAAGTTTCGATCGATTTCGATCGTTAGATTTGTGATCTGTGAAGTTAGGACCGTCAGATGGACTTGTAGTTTTGATATGATGATCTTATGACTGTCCCAGTGGCTTTGTGTGGTCATGGACGAAGATCCAACCGTTGGATCTTCGTATAAAAGCAAAACAGTGATTAGGGAGGCGATTCGTGAGAATCCGTCCGTCGGATTTTCGTATAAATTTGTGAAGATGTTAGTAAGGACGATTCAGGAAGATCCGACCGTTGGATCTTCGTGATGATTTTTGGAGGGTGATCCTAAGGGCGATCCGTGAGGATCCGACCGTTGGATCATCATTTAATTTCGATCCGACCGTTGGATTGTCGTTTGAATATGTTTTTGAGTTATTGGCTAAGTTAAGGTCATGTGTGATTAGGTGATTGACGGTCTCCCTTGGGTGAGCGATTTCGGTGTGTATTGTGTTGAATTGAAGACACAGCGGGAATATCGAGGTGAGTAAATCGCACATGGTTCATTCACGAACCGAAATTCGGTGATTTTATTTAATTGGGAAATTGTGAAAATTGTTTTATGAAAATAAATATATGTTTTAAATTATATGGACTTGCTCAACTACGGTCCATAGGTAAGTAAAATGTATTTAAACTATAAAAATGAATTTCCTGATTTTAATGCATGTGAACTATAGTTGGTATTAGTGGTCATTCTTGTGTGGGTGACTACGTATATATATATTTACGTGGAATATATATTGGATGTGTGGTATTTGGTGAAGTGTGGAATTGATGCGATTGATTTAGAATTCGAGCATTACTCTCTAGAAGATATAATTTATCTTATAGGTTGAGTTGAGTGTGATAAAGAGTAATTGAGTAAAGTGCTATAGTTGAGTCGTTGAGATGAGTTAAATGAGGAGTCGAGTGATTTGAGGCAAATATTTTCGTAAGGGTGAACCTTGGCCAAGGTGACACTCTACGATTCAGTTAGAGCTCTAGTCTGTCTGCCATCATACTGAATGGGGTGATTAATATATTTAATCATAAGCCTGTAAGTATGATATACGTACTGAATGGGGTGATTAATATATTTAATCATAAGCCTGTAAGTATGATATACTGAATGGGGTGATTAATATAATTAATCATAAGCCTGTAAGTATAATATACTGCATGGGATGATTTATATAAATAAATCATAAGCCTGTGAGTATATATTGAGTAAACAGTTGTTTGTTTTTGCGTAGTCATGTTGAGACGTGAGTATAATATACGGTATGGGATGATTAATATATTTAATCATAAGCCTGTAAGTATGATATACTGAATGGAGTGATTAATATAATTAATCATAAGCCTGTAAGTATAATATACTGCATGGGATGATTTATATAAATAAATCATAAGCCTGTGAGTATATATTGAGTAAACAGTTGTTTGTTTTTGCGTAGTTATGTTGAGACGTGAGTATAATATACGGTATGAGATGATTAATATATTTAATCATAAGCCTGTGAGTATATATTGAGTAAACAGTTGTTTGTTTTTGAGTAGTCATGATGAGACGTGTGTTGATTGATACTTGAAGTGACGTTGTGCACTTCAATTATTATGCTAAGAGATACTGAAATTGAATTGTTACTTTAAAATCGTGCAATTCCTTGTTTACTCATACGGGCTGTCAAAAGCTTACCGGGTTTGTGTTGTTGCAATCCCGGTACACTATTCAAATTGTGTAGCGGGTAATCCTACAGGTCAGGAGAATCAGGACGGTGATCGTGCGGGTTAGAGAATTTGTTTTAGTTTTACAGCAATTGTAATTGTGAGGTGAGTTATGCTCATTTGAGCCTTACAATATAATTTGGTGAGAGTGTGCTGTAATAAACAAATTTGAGATTTGGTTTATGTAATATCGAGCGATGTGAGGTGTGGTTGTTTTGAGAAAAAAATTCAGGTTGTATTTATGTGAGTTGTATTAATTCATGTTTCGGATTTGAATTTGTTATTCAAAATCCGGGGCGTGACAGGAAGTATTCAGAGTAGTGACGTGTACTTACATCAATATGAATGAATGATTGAATTATATCAAATATATTTTTTGGTTATTAAAAAAAAAGTTATAAATAGTAAGGGTTGAGATCATCTTATAAGTGTTTGGTCACTTGCACCGTCGGTGCATAGAATAATTTCCAATACATGTAAAGTAACTTTATAATTTCTATGTACTTACAAATTGTAGATCCTAGCCTTAATGAAAGTTAAAATTCAAGGATTCAACTTGGACTAGGAGACGGTGGAGTCTTATGTATGTAACTCCGAATTTTATTAGGTACCTAGATCTTGATTGCTAATTAAAGAGTAAAGACCTATTTACAAATCTACCGTAGGTGTTGCTGACACAATAATTTTATGCTTTGCTTGGTTCGCGGAATATAAGCATCAAGAAAGAAAAGTTGTTCGTTTCTTACGTTTGGGATGTAAAAGGAAATGATACTTTCCTGAAGCAAATGAAAATGGGGGAAATGGTTCATTCCATACTTCAAGGCCTCGTTTGTTTCGCGGAATTGAAGGCCTGGGAAAGGAAAGTTATTCATTTCCTATGTTTGGTGTGCATAAGGAAAGGAACAACTTTCCTTTAAGAAGGGAAAATATGGTGGAAATTGAATCGTCTCATCCTCCAAATGATTCATTTTCCCTTCCACTTTCTCTGCATTAATTCCATAGTATAAATACATTTATATCCTTGTTGAAAATTATTATTGACAATTTTATTTAAAAAGTTTATGATAGATTTATGTAACTATAAATGAGGATATAACTAGAATTTTATCATGATTTTGTTTCCTTTCCTTACACAAACCAAACACTAGAATGGAAACAAATATATGTTTTCTCCTTATACTTTCCCAACGTTTCCAAACAGCAGAAAGGAAAGTTAGTGACACTACAAGAAAAGTAGCCTACCACAACATCAAAATAACAACATGTTGTAAATGCTCATTGTTACTTACAATATTTCACAACGGGCAAAAGATGTGCGTTGTAGAAAACCATGTATTACCACATGGGTCATTTGCATGTTGTTAATTTAGTTATCAACAACTTACTTTGCGTGTTGTTATCTAAAAGTTGTTAATTAAGTTATCAACAAGCATGTGTGCACGTTGTTGAAAATTTTTCGGAATGACAACATGTGGCGAACGCTGTCAAAACTTTGAGATAAAAAAAAAATAAAAAATAAAAATTGGTAAGGGGAGCTGTCAGTTTTATTCTAATTATTTTAAATTTTAGGAGAAATTTGAAATTTCATTGACCTAGCTTGTGAGAAGCGAGCTGTCACTAAACGCTCCCGCCACCAAAAGCTCTCGACTCATCTTTCATCGACGGTGACCTTCATAATGTTCGACGGGGTCGGAGCCACCTAGTTGTTTCCTTTCCTCTCGCCGTCAACTCTCTCAAGGTACTTTTCAAGCAGCTCTTCGTTCTCAGTTTTCAATTTCAAATTCTCAGTTTCAAATTCTCTCAAGGTATCAAAATCAAAAGCTCAGATATCAGTTTCAATTTCAAATTCTCAGTTTCAAATTCTCTCAAGGTATCAACTCACTCACTCACTTGCAGCGTCTCTCAGATCTACTCACTTCTCTCTCTTTGATTCCCAAGAAGATCAACTCGCTTTTCTCTGCACATTACTCCCTTTGATTCCTGCAATGCTTCTCCAATTCTGATTACAGGTATTGTCTTTGACTTGTTGTTCGTTCATGGCTGTGTTTTGGTTCGGAAATTGGAAGCATGGGCAATTGAATGGGCAATTGAGTATATAGCTATGTGGAATTGAATGGGCTTCTCTTTCTGTATCTGCAATCTATGAATAGTTTTTCTGCATTTTGAGAAAATAGGTAGAGCAAAGTCAATATGAGTTTCAAATTGATGTTCTTGTATGTGTTTGTGTATTTTACGTTGGAGTTTAGGCTTTGAGAAATTGGGCCTGTTGTTTTTTGAGAGAATGTGTTGTAGTGAGCATGGGGGAAGAGAAAATTAATGCCAATTTGGGTTTAAATGTATCTGTTTCGGAACACTTACACATATGGATATATGTATGTATTCACCCAGGGAAATTTAACAGAAATGTGGACTTCTTGTAATTACCTGAACACACAAGTATTCTGTACTTTCAGTATATTATATATTCATAGCATGCATCAATCTGGGACTGATTTTATGCTTTTCCAATTTTAGGTAATTGCTTTTGAATTAGACGAGGATTGCTTTTTGAGAAGGTCATCACTTGGTTGTTGCACTGAAACTTATTGTACATAGTATTTCAATAGCAATTGAGTGGCACTGTGGTAGTGGTTTTTGTTAAGATGGAGAAAGAATGGCTGCAATTTGATAGATTTAAGGATGAATACAGAGTGGGAGCTCGTATGTTTGTGGATAAAGCAAGGGCAGATTATGGGAATTCTGAAGATGAGATTATATGCCCATGTATCAAATGTAGAAACTCTGAACACCACCACTTTGAGATAGTCTATGAGCACTTGGTAACAAGAGGAATGGATCCTACTTACAAAATTTGGATTTGTCATGGTGAAACAGGAAGTGAATCCAATCATGAAGATCTTGAGATTCCTGAGACATATAAGTTGTTTAAGGATTTATGTTTTCAACATGATGAAAATGATGAAGATGTAGATGACACTATTGAGACTAGAGAGGCAGAAATTTTAAATTTAGTAAGAGAAGCTGAAACTCCCTTGTTCTTTGGCTGTACAAACTATACGAAGATGTTAGCATCAGTTGCTTTATTGAAGATGAAAGCAAGACATTGTTTGACTGATATTGCTTTCGATGACATTCTTCGCACTAGCCGTAGTTTCTTACCGGAAGATAACACACTTCCAGAGTCCTTATATTCAATGAAGAAGCTAGTGAAGGCATTTGATCTTGGATATGAGAAGATACACGCATGTGTCAATGATTGCTGTTTATTTAGAAAAGATTTGCAGCATCTGGAAAATTGTCCAAAGTGTGGTGCTTCAAGATGGAAACTTAATGAAAAGCAGTTCTAAAATTCAAAAAGGCATCCCTGCAAAAGTTTTGCGTTACTTTCCAATAATACCAAGGCTTAGGAGAATGTTTGCTATTACTGAAACAGCAGAACAATTAAGTTTTGCGT